>NW_004955492.1:5638813-5648168 GCF_000276665.1 Chinchilla lanigera | reverse complement strand
AAAGGAAAGAAGGAAGGAAGGAAGGAAGGAAAGAAGGAAAGAAGAGAGAAAGGAGGGAAGGAAGGGCTGGGGGTAATCCCTACGACTGCCATAAAAAAAGATAAGATAAAGGGAGGCCATTTGACATGGGATGGGGAAAGCAACAAGGCTACATGTTAAAGAACAAATGGTCATGGAGCAGGAGTGGGAGTTTGGTTCATCCAGAGTAGCGTGTATGCAGTCAGAGAAAGGGACCTTATGGAAGGCAAAAGTGAGTTTGCGTTGCTGACAATGTGTGTGAGAAGCATGTGTGAAGGTGCTACAGAGCTACTTTCCCAAGTGCGGGGGACATTTTGTACATCTCCTAGATGAATATAAGCTCTCATTCCTGAATGAACACCCCTAAGTAGACTCTCAGGGTTGCAAGGTCATGATGGACAATCTCTAAGAAGATAGACAGTGTCTGCCTCTGAGGTTTAGGCCCTTCAATGATCTCCTTCCCTGGAGTGTGGGACCTGTAGCCTGCTTCCCACCAATAGAGCCTGGCACATGAGCAAATATCACTTCCACCGTTATGCTTTGTTGCGTGAAGTTCCATCTTGCTAGTAAGCTTGTTTCAGCTCTCCTCCTGCCCGCTCCGCCCAGCCCTGGTGAAATAGCAGCGCTCTTGGGAGGCTCATGTAGAAGAGAACTGCAGGTGATCTTTAAGAGCTGCGGCAGCCTCCAATCAACAACCAACATAATGCTGAAGTTTGCAACCTGCAAGCACAGGAGCCAAAGGCTGCCACTGAGCTGCAAACAGGAAAGCAAACCTTCTCCTGGCCAGGCCCTGGGATGAGCACGGGCCTTGGCCAGCATCTTGATTTCAGCTTTTGCTCACATAAGCAGAAAGCCAGCTAAGCTGCACCTCGACCTCAGACTCCCAGAAACTACAAGACAAATAACTAATACAAAATAAGTAAGAACTAACGAAGTATATAGAACTCCATTAACCAAAATACACTTTGATTTTTTGCAAGTTAGATGGCTTCTCATTCTTTGCTTTTTAAAATAACTTTTAAGGAGGACATCAATAAATCAATAGAAACAAAATTTTATAATCCAGCACACACTATGTAATTTTAAGACTATTTTAGTGCAGTTTTAAATTCAGCAAAATTGAACAGAAAGTGCAGATATTTCCCATGCACTCTCTGCCCTCACACACGCACAACTTTATGCTATTGTAAACATCCCCCATTAGCTGTTTTGTATTAGTTATCTACTGCTGTCTAACAAAGGGTCACAAGCCCAGTGACCATAAGATACTTTGCTCTCTTGCAGTTTCTGTGAGTCTAGGATTGAGGTGCAGCTTAGCTGGCCTGCTTATGTGGGCACAAACGTGAAATCAAGATGCTGGCCAAAGCTGATGCTTCTTCTTTCATAAAAACTTAAAAATAACACAGGTAAAACTTTTAAATGAATCAGTGCTTCACTGTTCCTCTGCCTCCTTTGTTCACCTTCTGGGGCATGCTAAGAAGGAGCAAGATAATGTCATGGAATGGTGCAGAAGGGCAGATGCTTTTTCACTCTGGCCTTGATGTCCTGGGTACTCCATAAATAGCCCCACACCACCAGTTTCCTTTTTCAGCTGGGTCGCAGTGTATCTATATGTAAAAGGGTGGGTAGGTATAGAAAGGCTCATAGCATGCTTTCTTGTATCTGTTATGCCACAATTTAAAAGGGTGGTAATTGTAGGGAGGACTGGACTAATTCATATGAAGACACTGAACCCTGGAGGAAGCGTGCTTTTATAAGGAGTGATGACAGCCTAGGATCGTGGAAATCAGAACTGAGAAAGTAAGAATTTGATTCCTTTGTCATTATCATTATTCCATTAAAGTCTAGAACAGTAGGACAACCCTTAAACGGCCCCGTTTGTGTTGGACATGCAGATATTTATAAATAGTAGCACATCTTGTTTTTCCTTCTTAAAAGAGCCTTGCCTTTCTCCCCTGTTAAAATGAATTCACTCATCAAGATACTGCACAATGCAAGGTCTAAAGAAGTATGTGTAAGGGAACTTGTGGTGTGGGGCTATTTAAGGAATAACCAGGACATCCAGGCCAGAGTGAAAAAGCGTCTGCCCTTCTATACCATTCCATGACATTGCCTTGCTCCTTGTTAGTATGCCCCAGAAGCTGACCAAAGGAGGCGGAGAAACAGTGAAGCACTAGCCGATTCATTTAAAAGTTTTATGTTATTTATAAGTTTTTATGAAAGAACAAATTAACTAAGGTGTGAAGGTTTCTCCTTTAAATTTCCATCCTATGAGTAATTCCAAATAGTCCAGCCAATTTAACAGTGGCTATGAGTTTGGGTACCATTTTCTCTGATGAACTTGGATCCTTAGAAATTTGCAGGTGCTGATTGGAGGCGTGTTTGAAAAAAATATAATATTTTAGCTTGTAATGTATTTTTATGTTTTTGAAAATGCAAAGTAGACCCAATACCTGGAGCCATGGTTTTGGTATAGAATTTGGAGTAGAATAAAGGCCTTTCTTTCTGAACCCAGAGACCATGTGGTATTCTGATCTGAGGGTGCTGGACCTGGGGGAGTACAGTGGATCAGGGGATAAGAAGTGGAGCAGGACCAGGCCTCAGATGAGAGAGAAGAATATCCCAGGACTGGTGCTAGAGGTGGAGGTCTTACTCCACATGCAAAGCACAGAGAGGTCACCTGTTGTACTGATGTTGTTCATTCCTTCTCTGTTTTTCCAAGTTAATAGCACAAGTACGCTTGACTTTGGCATGAAGTGCTTCATTCCCTCTGTAGCGTGACTTGCCCAGCATCCTCTCCTGTGGGAAGGATGGAGGAGTGGACCACTCACTCCTTGGTGTGAATCCACAGTATGTCTTTAGGTTCGGATGGGTCCAGGTTAGGAACTTGTGTCATAAACTGCCCTTTACTTGAAAGCAGCCTTCATCCCTGGGAACTTCCTGTAGGGGAATTTCAGGAAAAAGTGAGTTCCCCAGGGGTTGCCAGCTCATTTTCCAAGATGTTGTTGCTGGTGATATTTCCTTTGCATTTTCCACTAGATATTTCTATGCATATGAGTTCCTCATTCATGAAATAAATCTTCATAAATCTACCATGTAATCCAGATGACTTCCCTGATAGTTGCTACTCAACCACACTGGTTATATTACTGAGTTGTAGGACCAATAAGCATTAAACTTGCTTTGAAAAATTACCATTAGATAGGAAAATAAAAAAAAAAATTACCAGAAATATTTTAAGGAGCTATTTTAAAAATATACTTCCCACCGAAGTAAAATATCCAAATGAAATGAATCTAAATTGTTTGACTTCATGTATCATTACAAATGAACATCCTCTTGTTCAATGCATCTAGATTAAGAAATAGAATATTATTTATATGTAAGCTCTATTTTCTAGTATCTGTATGAGAAATCTTTCTAATTAACTCATACATTTTTCTCTGGAGCTTTTCCCTACAAAGGTAAAGATGTTTCACTGATATCTCAGCTATACCATGTCTTTTTTTTTTTTTTTTTTTTTTGAGAGAAGGTCTCACTGTGTAGTTCAGGCTGGCCTTGAACTGACTATGTAACCTAAGCTGGCCTTACACTCATGGCAGTCCTTCTCCCTCAGCCTCCCAAGTGCTGGGATTACAGGTGTATGCCACCACGCTTGGCTTTGTACCATGTCCTTTATGAGGAATCTGTGTCTTGTCACAATGATCAAGGTATCTGTCCTCTTCCTACTCTGGACATCACATGAGAGATGGGATCTCAGCAGCTTCTTGGAAACTTTAGGCATTCTTTATACTTTTAATGTCCTTTTGAAAGAACTGTCTTCCAGGCCAGATCTCTGTGCTGACACTCTTATCCGGTTATTCACATTTGCTCACTTTTTCTACTAACACCTTAACCTTTCAATCGCAGCTATTGGAAAGTTTCTGTCTGCTAGAACCAATGCCCGGGCCGTCTCTGCCTCTCACTGCCTTGACTGCTTCATCTCTTCACTGTGGGCTGTTTTACTTTTGCTTCTTCGGTGTCTCACAGCATTGAGTGAGTGCTGGGTACTGTGTGGTCAAGAGCAAAGGGGTCCCATTGTGTCAGTGACGCTGGGTGTGGGCTCATCTCTCTGGTATCAGCTTGCTGGGGCTTGATTCAGTCTAGCTTGGGCTTGGCCCGGGTTTGGGTCTTCTTGGGTTTTCTCTTCTAATCCCTCCCCAGCAGCAGTTGACCTTGGTCTGATTCTGGGGCAGAGGATTTCCTACTTCACTCTTCTAGAGTGAGTCATAGTCATTTTTGCTCCTACCTCAAAAGCAGTACATTTTCATACCCTGGGCTCTGGGGTCAAAGAGTTTGCTGCCCAGTGGCTTATGACAGTTACTTAGTCTGAGAGAGGATCTAGGAAAGCAGACAGGGATCCAACCCAGACCCCAGCAGCAGCTCATTCACCATCCATGAGCCTGGGCTCCTGCAGGCTCTCTCTGTCTTCTGCTCTAATCTTTCCATGGAGGCTCAGGGGCAGGAGCTGGTGTGTGAGAGTAAGTCCCCTGGGTCTGAGACCCAGCCATTCCAAACCAGCACACAACTCTACCGCGGATGCCTTTAAGAATTCATTATGATGTAGCAGGTTCCTTCTTACTTGCTGGAAGGAAGGAAGCCTCTTCTTCCATCCTTCCTCTACCAAAGGTGAAAGAGGTGGTATATTTCATTTCATCTGAGAAGGGCTCATCACCCTGGGATTCTGTTTGTCAGCTTATAACTGAGCTCTCTAATGTGCTCGGTATATATCATAATTTTTCAGACTGCTCAGTTTTCTCTTGTTATTTGAGCCAAGTAACGTTCTCTTGGGTCTTTATACATCCTATAGAGAAGTGGATGTTGGGCTTAAGTTTAGCTTGATATTAATTATGTGCTTAATTTTGATGTTAGTAAAAAGTCCAGGTAAGGTGGGCGTTAAATATTATCACCTAAGACCCTTTATCTTCCATGTCTGCAGCCTACTGAGGGTCCAGGGTACCCTGTGAAGACAAACACCTGTCTTAGAAAGCACTGTTGATCTTTTGATAATTGCTTATACGAAGGAAGCAGAGTGATGATCCCAGCTCACTTCCAAGGAGCAAGCTTTTATTAGAAAAGGAAGTTTTCTATATTATCATCCTTTGTCACAACATCTCTGCCCCATTTCTGACAGTCCATGGCTGCTACTACAAAAACTCAGATCTCAGAACAAGAAATGAGGAAGCAGGGAAGCTTTTGTTGCTTCCCCTTTGTAGCCTTATCCACACGTCTGTCTCCTTAGAGACTCTGACAGTCTGGGATAAGGAGACCCGACCCTTCACATGTGACTTTCCTGCCTCCACTTCCGCCTGTCCCCTTGTCCGGTAGTTCACACTCCCACCAAATGCCCTCCCCACATCAAAATGAGACCCTCTCCCAAGCTTCACAGAAAAAAGCAAAAATAAAGAGCCTCACCTTAATGTAACAGGAGACAGGAGACAGCCTTGTGGTGAATTAGGATGCCACTCGTATGAGAATCTAGCCAAGCCTTAAACAAGGAGGACGTGAAGGGCACTTTAGAAAGAGATGTCTTTGATAAAGGCTTTAACCAGAGTACAAAATGTAGCTGGAAACAAACTAAATGAATGACGTGTGTTTAGGATATCCATTCTGTTAAAATTCAAGATGTGAAGTTTTTTGATTTAAAGATAAAATAAAGAGCAAAAATTGTCCATGGCTGTCTGTGAATAATCCAACCCTTTGGATTGTCTTTCTGTTTATGCTTATGCAACATGATGAAAATTAGAACTCTTTCTTTAAATTGAAAGACATTAGTTACTTTATTTTACTACTGAAGTGTTTTGGAAGAAGTTTGTTTTTTTTGTAAAGGCTAAGAAGAGCCTTTGAAGTATTTGAAAAAGGGAAACAATGCTATCAAGTTTTCACTTCAGGAAATCCACTCTGAGACAGGGTAGAGAAGGGTCTGACAGTATTGCCTTACTGAGAAGCTAATGATATAATTTAGGCAAAAGAAAAAAGGGACTGAGTGAAGACAGGGCGGAAGAAGGATGGTAGGAACAGAGCGAGGGACCAATAGGTCAATGCAGGTGGAGGTGTGGAGTGCAGGAAAGGATGAGGAGGGGATGGTGCTCAGATTCCTGACTTGAGTGACCAGGTAGTCTTCACGTGTTAGCTTCCATTGATTACGTGGAGGTAATTTCCAGAATCTAGGAGAGAGACTGCAGTGACTACCTGGCTACCGTCATGTAATTATGGGTACAGGAGCCAGGGAAAGCAATGAATCAATGCTGTCACTCCTATTCATTAGTTGAGCTTCTTGGTTGTATGCAACAGATATCCAATCTTGTAACTGTAGGCAAAAAAGAGAAAGTTTCTGGAAGACCACTAAAGACTCATCAGAACAATAGGAGACTAGACGGCCATACTTAAAAAAATAGACATGGGGCTGGGACTGCAAGTTCTGAAGGCAGAGATTACTGCAAAGTTCATACCTCAGAGGAGCAAACATGACTGGTAAATCTTATTTCCAATTGGTCCTTCTGTCTTTGCTTCATTTGCTCTGGACTTACAGACCTCTGATGGGCTGAATCTGAGTCACATAATCAGCCTATAGCCCTTCCAGGAGAGTGAGTGTTGGGTGCTTTTGCCCTTGGAGTAGGTGGTTGGAAGCTGAGTAGGGGTAAATGTTGCTACAAGTCAAGACTATACAGGGTGGAGCTGGGGATATAGCTCAGTGTCACAAGTGCCTGCCTAGCAAGCGCAAGGTCCTGAGTTCAATTCCTGTTAAAAAACAAAACAAACAAACAAGCAAACAAAAAAAAACCATAATGATGGCCAGGCGTGGTGGTGTATGCGTGTAATCCCAGCATTCGGGAGGCTGAGGCAGGAGGATTGTTGCGAGTTTGAGGCCAGCCTGGGCTACAAAGTGAGCTCAAGGTCAGCCTGAACTCGTAGGAGACCCTGTCTCAAAAAGAAAAAAAAAAAAAAAAGACTATACAGGGTGGCAGTAAACTAGAATTAGAGGTCCCATTCAACCCAGCTATTTTCCTCTTGAGTATTTTTCTAGAAGAACTGAAAACATCATACCACAGCTATATGTGTGCACCCATGTTTATAGAAGTACAATTTGTAATAACTAAATTGTGGAAACAACCCAAATGCCTATCAACTGAGGAATGGATAAAAAAGATGTAGTGTTTTTGTACAGTGGAGTATCACTTGGTTATAAAGAAAGATAAACTCAAGGGCTTTATTGGTAAATGGATGCAAGTAGAGACCATACTCATAAGTGAAGTAAATCAGGCTTACATGTGTAAATATCATATTGTCTCCGTAGTGTAAGAACCTGAAAGTGTAGAAAAAAAAATCTGAACGATAGAATAAATATTGTGAAAGGGAAAGAAATGCTCAAAAGGAAAGAACAACTGGGATGAAGGCAAAGAGGAAAGAAAGAAAGAAGGAAGGGGGAAAAAAAAAATATATATATATACAGGATAGCTAAGATAATTGTACTACTAATTTGTATTAGTTTATTGAAAGGAACAGTTACTGTATAATTGTTTGATCCATCTTACATGCCTATATCTGATTATCTGAATAATCACTTTGAAGATAACAACATGTAATACAACAACTATTGTCAATGTCCTATCACCTTGTTTTGAAATTCTGTATCATTTTTATTGTTTTTGTGTTGTTTTGTTTATGTCTTTGTTTTTGTTATTGTTCTTTTCTCTTTAAAATAAAAATTAAGACTGTACAGGGTGGGGATTTTCCCCAGTTGATTTTGGAGTGCTAATCATCAGAGTGATGGATGCTAGAGAACAACACGAAGGAAGGTCTGGTCAGTGATCAGAAACAAAGGCTAAAGATGGATGGGTGCCTGCGTGGATCAGTATAGAGGAGCTACTACAGGAAAATGAAAGGTCGGAAAGGAAAACAAAACAAAAGAAAGAGAGTCACATAAGTGAAGACAAGAAAAAGTGACAAGAAGGCAGAACTCATTAGCAGCATCACTTGCAACACAGCAATGTAGGGACTAAAAAGCTTCTGTTTGCTGGGTCTGTAAATAGCTTGCTGGATATCTGAGTACCCATGCTCCATTATCCACTGTAGGACTGGACGCCCAAGTTTATCTGTCCTTCTCTTTGTTACAATGTTTCTTCTTCTTCCTGGGATCTGCAAGTGGTAACCAGCTCTTAAAACATCAAGGTAATAAATAAGCACTTTTTATGTATAAGTGACATAAATACCATATAATTAAGTTGTGCGGAAAAGTTTGTAAACACACCATCTCTCAACACATGCTAGGAATGCATCCTGCACTTGGAATAAGAAAGAGCATGTATCCCAGAGAGCTGAGGTGAGCTTGGTGGAGAGGTGTCAAAATGCCTTCCCGTGGTCACTGCTTGTGCTTGCCCTGGACGCTCACACGATCACTCCAGGAACCACTTGCTGAAACCTGCCCAATGCATGTTCCAAAGAGTGTTCACTGAAGGTCTCCTGGGACTGAACATGTCCTAAGCCAGGCATAGCGTAGGAGGCTCAGAGAGGATGAAGGAGCCCCAGAAGCTCTGGAAGCTCTCAAAGCCCAGAGGCCAGATGTCACAGATGTGACAGATGTCACTCTTCTTTACTCCATGTTTTAAAAATATTTTAAATTGTGCAAATGTATTACATTTAAATAACACAAAAGGCTAATACAAAATAATTACTTCTGTCCAATTTTCTAAAATGACTCCCTAGAAATAACCACTGTTTATGTAGAGGTAGTGTATGAGCTCAACAAACCACGTTATGGGCATTCACACTCAAATAAATACATTCACACATGTATTTTGTTAGAATGGGATCATAATTTGCGCATGGTTTCCCCCTCGCTGTTTTCACTTATGAATATATATATAATACATAACACATATGCATACACATATGTATATAGTGTTGTTGATCTCTTTCAATGCCAATATCTGTCAACTACAGGCTGAAACAGTAGCATATTAGCATGAAATTTACTTCCATTTGACTAACCGGGCTTGAGAGGAAGGAACACAGAAAAAGACCAAGAGATACAGAGACATACTCCTGAATGACAGGAACGGAGTGTGACTGAAGTGTGTCTGTCTCCCCCTCCTCCCTTTCTGCTCTCTCTGCTTTCCCTTAGCGGTCTCAGTCCCTGCACATGTACACACGTGTGTGCACTTTGAGCGTGACTCTCCCACCAAAAGATGGTTTCCCCAGCAGAGTTCCTACCCATCAGCCAATCCCTTCATCTGAAACTCACCTGAGGAAACAAGTCCAACACACACACACACACACACACACACACACACACACA
>NW_004955492.1:5600128-5638418 GCF_000276665.1 Chinchilla lanigera | reverse complement strand
ATCCTCCCATCTCAGCCTCCCAGTTAGATATAATTTTTACCAAAATAAACCTAACACCCAAATAAGATACATTCCATTGTTTGCATTATGTCATCGTTTATTTATTGTTCATTTAAACCTCTCCCTGCTGAGAGACAACTGGGTTGTTTCCAGTCTTTCACTATTGTTAAAGACTTCTGGAGTAAGCATCCGTGTCTGTGTCTCTTGTGGATGTATCTTAGAGTTATTTTGGGGAGATAGATTCTTAGAAATGCAATGACTAGATCAAAGGGAATGCATATTAATATTATTGATGAAATACTTTCATCACAAAATGGGCTCTGAAAAGCGTGCCCTGATTTATGACATTTTCACAACTGTAGCTGATGGGACGAGTTCTTCGTGTATGGGAAAGGCGCAGGCTTAGCTTTCATTATTTTCCCCCAGCTGCTACCACGAAGAGGCAGTGGCTGCTGGCACACTCACTGTGCTTTCACCGTGCGTGGGCAGTTGGAACAGCTAGGGAAGCGACTGTTCTCTTTGCACGCACCTTTCACGGTGGGAAGGCAAGTGGGAGTCCCTGTGAGCAAGCCTTTCTCTCCTTTTGTAACTGTATTTCCACCATTTGTGGTATTTTGGTGGTTCTTTGCAGCATAGGAAGACCTTTTCTAGAAGCATGTTTTATCTGAGCTGAGGTGATCCAGCATCTTAACTTTGTCATGGAAACAGGTACACAGATTTATGATCTTATGATTAAATTTGCCAGGAAAAGGTAAAGGGTGTGTCTTTAAAGTTACCATATAACAGCTGTCGCTAAATAGCCATGGTGTTCATGTGACTCTCTTCCACTAGAACAGTGCAGTCGGTGGGCCTCCTGGAGAGCTGTGCACTGACAGTACCCAGATGTCTAGAGCAGAGCCCCACACACAGTTTGTGCCCAGAACACACTTGTGGAATAAATGAATCCATCAGTTATTAACGATTTGAGTTTTTTTTTTCCTTTTTTTGAGACAGGGTTTTGCTACGTGGTTCAGGCCAGCCCTGAACTCAGTTCATAGCACAGGCTGACCTTGAACTCATGGTGATCCTCCTGCCTTAGCCTTCTGGAGTGCTGGGATTAAGGATGTACATCACAGCTTTATGAGACTGAAAACACCGGTTATTCCAGAACTTGAAGACCAAATGATAGCTGTGACTGCACAGAGGTAGCCAAGTTGAGTGCTGACCCTAGGGACACCTCTATTGCTCTTGCTCATGAAACTGTTAGAATCCCTTTAGAGATTCTAGGGAAATCAAGTTTTCATTTGATTATCCTTAGGGTGGCAAATTACTAAGCTCTGAGGCTAGGTGTTTTTTGACAGCCTCATTCAGATATTGCTAATGTACAAACACCATACTTGTAATGTATACAGGTTGGAGAGTTTGGACAGATGTGTACAACACTAGAAGCCAGTTAATAGACAGATCCATCAACTCCAGCAGCTTCCTTGCACCTCTTTTTCCTTTTTGCTATTTTTTTCATGATTAAGAAAACTTAACATGAAATCTACTTTCCTCACAAACGAGTAAGTACGAACACAGCTTTGTTGTTGTTGATACTGAGGATTGAACCCAGGGCCTTTCCACTGAGTTACACTCCCAGTCCTCCCAGCCCTTTAATTATTATTTTTTTTTATTCTTTATTTTGAGATGGGGTCTTGCTAAGTAGCTAAGTTGCCCAGGTTGAACTTGAACTTTCGATCCTTCTGTCTCAGCCTCCCAGAGTGCTGGGACTATAGGCCTGCACCACCACATCTGGCCAAATACAGTATTGTTAACTATAGGTATGATGTTGGACAGCAGGTCTCTAAACTGATTCTGAGACTTTGTACCTGTTGAATAAGAATTCCCCACTTCCCCTCCCTCTGCCCCTGGCAGCCACCACTCCACTCCCTACT
This sequence comes from Chinchilla lanigera, assembly GCF_000276665.1. NCBI lineage: Eukaryota > Metazoa > Chordata > Mammalia > Rodentia > Chinchillidae > Chinchilla > Chinchilla lanigera. The sequence goes on along the minus strand of NW_004955492.1, from coordinate 5,636,502 downwards.
GCTGTGAGCTTGACTATCTTAGACTCTTCAGGTAAGTAGAATCATGATGTAGTGTCCTGCTGGGGCTGCCTTCTTTCACTTAGTGTAATGTCATCCAGATCCCTGTGTCATCTCAGATGGCAGGGATTCTTGTAGCTCACAGCAGCCAAGGCATAGAAGCAGCTCGGTGTCCATTGATAGACGAATAGAGACAATCTGCTTTAGGGAATAGCGAGGGAACCTTCCCAGGGTACCTCTGGTGATGAACAGAGGTGCTCACAAAGGATAATACACTGTGACACTGAGAACAAGTCTTTCCTGGAAGACAAGGCTGTCAGCCTGATTTGGCTTATAAATGGATGCAAAGAGTAGTCTGTGTGTCACTTTCAAGTATCAATCCAGGGCCGAGGATCTAGCTCAGCAGCACAGTACCTGCCTGGCAAGTGCAAGGTCCTGAGTTCAATTCCCAGCGATTGGGCTATAAGCCCTGAGGTAGACCAAAAAAAAAAAAAAAAAGTCAATCCAAAGAGAATTTGGAAGTTTTCTGAGTGAAAGTGATGACATAGTCTTTTTCATAGAAATTTCCTCAATTTGAAAAGAAAAATTCCACAGGATTCTCCCATAGACCCATGACATTTTTAGTTAACGTGCTCTATAAAACTGAGGCCTGCACAAGTCGTGTTTCATTAACAAGACACAAGAGGATGTTTATGTGGCCAGTATGTTTATGTGTCAGTTCCAGGTATTATTTCTCCCGAGTAGTGCCTTTCACTGTTTCCTGTCTTCAGGGTTCTGTCCTCCATTGAAAGAGTGGATATGTGGTGAGGTCAGGTGCACAAAGTGTAGAAGCAAGGATAATGGAATAACATAAATATTATAGTTTAGAGTTAGGTGTGGTGGTGCACACCTGCTATCCCAGCAGTCTGGGAGGCTGAGGCTGGAAGGTCCCAAATTTGAGCTCAGCCTGGGCCAGTTAGTGACTTAAAAGACTCTGCCTCAAAAATTTTTTAAAAATAGGGAAAAGAGAGTTACAAAAATGATTTAGAGGTAGAGTACCTATGGGTGAAATACGTAAGACCAAAAGACAAAACCAAAAGTTACAGATTAAGATAACCTCTGGAATGTAAAGAATGCTGAAGACTCTGGTACAGATACAGGGTGAATCTGTATGGGCTGGGTGATGCCTCTGTTAATTCATGATGTTGAAAGGAAATGAAAGGACAAGTATAAAAAGGTGAACCTTGATAAGGAGATAAACATCATGAAATTTGTTGGGGGGGGGGTAACTAATCCATTTGTCCATAGACAGTATGTTGTGAGGAAACCTTAGCAGACATTAAGGTTCTTTTTTAAAAATTCAGCTTCCATTTTTAATTTTTCCTTCTTTCAGTTTCTTTGGTGTTTCTTCCACAGTCTTTGTTAAGCTCCCTCAGTGGAATGCTTGCTTCATTTGTTTCTACATTTCACTGTTTTAATGATGTGTGCAAGTTTCTCTATACCAGCTTAATTTCATTCTAGGTTTCAGTATGTAGTGCTTGTGCTTGTGTTCGGCTCTAAATATTTCCTAATTCACATTAAGGTTTGCAGTTTTCATGTTGCTTTTGGGCCAGGGCTTCCACATCTAGAGGGAAGTGTGAGAACTTGATCCTCACATCTGCTCTAAATGTCCAGAATCCAGTGTTTGGGTCAGTCTCAGAAAAAGAAAATATGCTCACTTCCCATAAGCCACCTGACTCCCGACAAGCACAAGATGCACCTTTCCGGTGTGAAAGGCCTGGATTCTGTTGGTAGTAGCAGAAAAGAGAACAAGACTAAAGAAGGGTGCAAAGTTCCCCCTCGTTACACAAACAGGTAATTGGCACAACTGGCAAGAAGCATGCAAATCAGGAGCACAGTTGATGCGGAATCGTACTGCTCTTACTGCAGGGGGTGGGCAGAACAACCGTGCAAAGCTCCTCAGATCAGCAGTGCTCCTGGGGCTTGCTTGATACTGTGATGTATAGTTGGTGCAGTGTGGAAAGTCTGCGATCTTGCACATGGGTGATACCCCATTTATGACAAGCAAATGCTAGGTGGATTTTTGTTGTTCTGTCTATAATTGAAAATCCATACTAGAAGAGCATTTTCCTTTACTTAGCGATTGTGTTACAAGCCCTAAGGTAGACAAGAAAAGGTGATTCAAAATCGTATTGATAGAGCTCCGGGGAAATCTAAGCCAGGAGAGCAGTGCTGTCTGGATAAGTCTTTGTTCCCAAGAGCCAGGCTGTATGAAGCATTATTCACAGTGCACTGTTGGGCATCTACAGTGTGATTCAGCGTGAGGGAAAAAGTGAGGGTTATTAATTCAATCACATCATGGACAGTAAATGTACTTCTTTGCAGAGGATTTTTCAGAAGCAATAAACAGAGTGTAAAAATCTGTTCTTGCACAGGCTTTCTGTGGTTTCTGAGGAAAAATACTTTGAGATGGAGAAGAAGTAAAAGAGTTCCTCATGTTACCAACAGTGCCGAGACTTCAAGTAAATTACTCAGCTTGCATATTTCACGGATGTGCCCAGTGTTTTGAGTAGCCTAACACGGCCGCTGCCACAATATTGGAACTTTTAGGGTTGAAGATGGGTTTTCAAAATCTCTTGCAACCAAGCTACAATATACACAACCTGATGCTAAATGTTTGATGATTTCCCAGCAGCCCTGCTTTTTGATAGCTGGAGTAAGAAATGGACTGCTGTACAAATGGTACCACAGACCAAGGGGACTGCTGCACAGAGCCCAGTGCACAGGGTGAACAGCATCTCTGTGCAGAGCTCCCAGACTTCCCCGCCCAGAGCCCCAGAGCACGCTCCCCATGCCATATCTCTTCATTGCGTTTTCTTGTATCCCGCCCTAAAACTCAAGCTGAACATCCAGAACTCGTTGACATTTATTGACATTCAGCATGGCCTAACATTTTATTTGTAATCTCTAATAGAATACAAATAAAAATTCAGAAAGCAGCCATTTAAGACCAGCCTGAGCAACGTAGTGAGGCTCTATCTCAACTAGAAAGGGAGAGCGGGAGAGAAAGGGAGACAGAGATGGGGAAGAGGGAGAAAGACAGAAAGACAGAGAGAGAGTGAGTATCAGCAGGTGCGAATGTGTAGCCAAGGGAGAGATGCCTTTGAAGGTCATTATCTAAGTGTGTCTTTCCTCCAGGAGCCTGTGTGGTTTCTTTGGGACCCTGGCAGGGGCATCCATGTGGTTTCTGTGGTTTCTGATTGGGGTCTTCCCAAGTGAGGGGTTCAAATAGGCACCACGGCAGTTGAGCTACAGGCTAGAAAATGAGGATACACAAGCCAGGTGAGGCGGAAAGAGGCACAGGTTAGTCCTGGTTCCCAGGAAGGGCTTGGCTGGTTGAGCCCTGAATACAGCCACAGCCCCAGGGGACCTTCTTAGTGGGAGAGGCAAGTCTGTCTCTTCCCTCCTCCCTGACAGAGCCTGGGAGGAGCCAGCTTAGCTCCCTGAGGACAGAGTGGTGGTACAGCTGCATGCACCCCCATCCTCCCCGCTGGAGTCCCCTTCCCTTTGTGGTTCACACCTGTTTCTGACTCATTCTACCCTGTGCAGCCACATCTTTGGGCTTGGTCACCCAGGAGGTCATGTTCTATCCTTGGGGGCAGCCCCTGGCCCTTCTTCACATTCCTGGCTCTTCCCCAAGGGATCATATTTCCTTCTTTCCTCCTCTTGGTGTCTTTTCCACACTCTTGAATGATGTCAATGCATCCCCCAAACACACACACATACCACAAGTAAGGCCGAGACACCCACTCCCACCTCTTCCCTGGAACACGTGAGCCGTGGGGCTGAAAATGACCATGTTCATATGTAGAGACAGCACTCCATAGAGGAAATGACAGGAGTGGAGGAAGACCACTGAAAAAAAGCACATTTGGGAGAGGCCATGTTGGTATGGAAGAGGACACATCGAAGCTGCCTCTGATTACCTGAGGACCAAGGGTATAGCGGAAAGTGGGTTCCGCTGTGATTGTGAGATTAGCACAGCAGTGGACCAGTTAAAGGGCTGGAGAAATGTCTCTAGGACCATCATGTCCACAGAGCACTTGAAAAGAATGCAGAGAAGAAATCTTGCAGCAAAAGCATGCTGATCCCAGTCCTTTAGCTGTGCTTCTGGGCTGTCACCATGGGGTCCACTGGCAGCGCAGTCCATGTCACTGGAGCCTGGTGGAACTTCAACAAAGAGGTCTGGGCATTTGGACCATCTGCTGTGTCACATAGAACATCACGACACCCAAACTGTGGCTCTAGCTGGGGCAGTCCTGAGGCTCAATGCTGAAGCCACAGTGAGATCCAAAGGGTACAGCGTGGCTTCAGGAGAGCCACCCTAGGTGCTCCAGGCAGTGAGGATGTTTGTCACTAGTAAGGGCAGCCTGTGGTCAGATACCTTTGCACATGAGGTGAGAAAGACTAACACAGAGTACGAATGTTCTACTAGGACTTCATGCATTTACTTTGATGCTTTGGGGTTTCCCGCCGTCTGTTCGTGTCTACGTCATCATGGCTGTGACATTTGTAGTCTGTCCTGTTTCTTTGACTCCCCACATTTGTTTTTTCCTAAGTCTTGAGGCTAAAGAAATACGGGGCTCAACACCAGTGCTTCTGCTCAGCTTTCACGTGTGCTTCCTCGAAGTCTGTTCGCTAGTGTTTCCCTTGTGAAGGGACCCAGTGGACATCGCATTCTGGTCAGGTTGCCACCGCTTTCCTTTCTCGAGGACTTTGGTTGTTCGACTGACTTCTAACACGGAGCATTGCTGTGAAGAAATCTGAGGCCAGCCTGATTTTTGTTTCTCTGTTGTAAGTGGCTTGACGTTTTTCTCTTGATTGTCCACAGACTATTTTTAATTTTTATTTTTTTCTCATTGAAATAGAGTCATTTTACTGAGATGATTGAGTTGACTCTTTTGGGTCATTTTTCCCGGAACATACTGAAACCTTTCAGCATGTGGACTGAAGCCTTCTTTTCTCCCCGCTCCCTCCCTTGTTTGCTTCCTTCCTTCCTCATTCACCCTCCCTCCTACTTACCTGCCTGCCTGCTCCTCTCTCCTCCCCTCCCCCTCCCCCTGCCCCCTCTCCCTCTCCCTCTCTCCATTCCCCCGTCTCCCTCTCCCCCTCTTCCCCTGTCCCCCCTCTCTTAAAGTCCTGGGTATTGAATCCAGGACCTTCACACTGAACTATATTCCCAGCCTTTTAAAAAGATTATTTTAAAATTTTGAGACAGGGTCTCACTACATTGCTAAGTTGCCCATGGGGGGCTAGACTTATGATCCTCCTGTCCCAGTCTCCCCAGTCTCTGAGATTACAGGTGTGGGTCATCATTCCTGGCTTGAGGCTTCTTGTATATCAAATATACTTCTACCTGTTTACTTTGTTTCGGTTTTCATGCTCTGAATCACAACAGAGCATAAGCTGGACTTGCTTTGCCTGTCTTTCATATCTGCCACCTTCTGTTTCCCAATCACCCCTCCTGTTTTCTTTCCACTTTGCTTGATTTTTTTCTGTTTGTTTCTATGCTGTCATCTATGCTTCCAGCAGCAGTTCTTTTTCTTGGTGTCTCTTATGGTTTTATTTTTGTGATGCTTTTGGTTTTTTGTTCTGCTTCTTTCCCAAGCTCAAAGAGAGTTTCTTCAGAGATCTTCTTACTTTATTGTGGCTTTTTAAATGCATAAGAAAATCACCATTTCCATCCACTCCATGGAAATGCTTTTATTTTGCTCCTTTTCTATTTCCCTGCAAAGCAAGGGGCTTTCTTCCAGAGTAGGACTGGTAGAAGCTGAGGTACTTGTGGGCTGTGCCCCAGGATAGGTGGAAATTCCTCCTGACACAGAGTTGTGTTTGAGTGCATGAAGATTTTATGTCTCCCTACCCAGTGGGGTAAGCCATTTGGCACTGGCAATGAAAAGTCTGTCCATCACTGCCACAGGGACAGGCAACGTCCAGCAGCGGTCTCCTGCGTGTGTGCACCCTATCATCCCCCTGCCTCTTTTCCTTTTGCTGTCAAACCTGAGGAGGGGTTAGCCATTCCACAAAACCCTGTGTGAGCCAAGCGTGTAGAGTTTGCCCCTCTGCCTTTGCCTCTGTCTTGAGGCCTGTGCTCAGTTGGCTGTGAGTATCATCCTTGTCCTCAAGTCCCGTCTCCCGTCGCAGGCGGCTGCCCTGTCACTCATCAGTGACCAAGGTTTCCCACGTCCTTAGGGAATTTAACTAGGAGTTTTAACCATTTTAATGTTTAGTTTCACAAAAAATGGACTTTTCCCCCTCATTCTTTCTGTTGATTTTGGATGACTTCCAAGAAGGTAAGGGGGAAAATGTTGACTTTCTGCCACCGTCTTTAAAACTGTGGTCCTCCCAGATGGGGGGCTTTGACTTTAGCTTGTGAGTAACAGATGTCTGCCATTCAAGTGTTTTGAACAGTGAGGAAAGAATTTGAAAATGAATATTGTAGTTGCATTGTGAAGGGTGAGTTCAAAATAGGAAGAGATTAGAGCCTGGGAGATAAACTGGAATCCTAAGGTAATATTTGGTGTAAGAATAATGGCCCATAATGATGATAGAATTGTAAAGGAAAGAAAATATATAAGAAATATTAAGAACAAAGCATCAGTGATACTTGAAGGAAGGTGTTTTAGACTTAACGGGAGAAGAAGAGTTAAGACTGGTTTAAATTTTAAACCTAAGTGAGAGAGAATAAATGGAATTATGGAATGATAACTGTGAATTCACTGAGGCTTAATACTTTGATCAAAGAAATAATTTGACCTTCTAAGAGTGAACTTGCAAGTCAGCACAAAAGTAATTATTGTGGATCTGTACAATTACCTGAAGATGACAGGCCAGAGAGTGTGGGGTGTTGCCAGTGCCCTTCGCATCCCATCCAAAGTGGGGGAGCTTTTGCTGAGCATTCATCACAGACCTCGGGCCCAGCCACTCCGTGGAGAAGCCAGAAGCATCATGCCACCTCTGCTGACAGCACCTGTCTAACAGGCGCAGACCCTGTAGGAGCAGGATAGAGGACAGAAGTGGCCACCTGCACAGACTGGGTGATGGATGACTCCGTGGTTTCTCAGCATGGAAAAAAGAGAGAGAACTTAGGGGCTATGAGTGGGGCCTGTAGCTTAAAGAATGGGAGGAGAGGGAAAGCCTGGGATCAGAACTAAGCCTGAGAGGCAGGAGAGGCGTTGGAAAGGTGCAGCTTTGAAAAGGAGCTTTAAAAAGTGCAGATGATGTGGTCCAGCAGCAAGGCATGACCCTGGCTGCATTTTCGAAAACAGCACTGGCTTCCAGTCTCAACAGGTCTCGGCCCATCAGACCTCTTCAGTGACGGGCTCCATGTGAACACCAGTCCAAGACTAGCACCTCTTTTTAAGAATGACACTGAGATTCTAACAAAATGGGAAATGCCGGGAAGGGATAGGTGAGGCAAGGAGCAGATGGCTAGCTATGCTCCGCATATGCCAGGGAAAGAGGATGCACAGGGCATCTCAGAAAATGAAAGAGCCTTAGTGGCTGACCTCCATCCCTTCCACCTCCACCACTGGCAAGCTCAATCTCTGGGAACCTTTGTAGCTGGGGTTGACCATATGGTTTCAGATAATGAGACACACTGGGCAGTACCTGGGAAAGGAGCGCTTTTCTGAATAACCAGGCAGAGCTTCCCTAAGGGAAAGAGGTGTGTCCTGTGCACCTCTCCCGCTTCCAGCTGACTCAGTCACTGTGTATAGCCCTCTAGGAGGGCAGACCAGGAGGGTAGTAGGGCAGGTAGGTTCTTCACTGCCATCTGTAAACAGTCACACCCCCGGGACCCCCACAGATCTCCAGTCTGCTTCTTACATGGGTAAAAGCAACCTTGTGTTTCAACCAGTACCGGAACTGGGTATTGCAGCTGAATTCATTTTTAACTGAGGCAGCTGCACTATTCTAGGTTGCAGAAGAAAGATTTAAATTCAGTGGAGAAGGCCATTCTATTGGGTTTGTTAAGTAATTCAGCCACGGAACAGACTTCTTTCATCTCTGAACTGCTTGTTCTTCTTTCCCGTCACTCCCACCTTATGTTCAGTTTTGTTTTGTGGATGGAATCCAGGACCTTTGCAAAAAGTTACACCCTCAACCCTTTTTAATTTTTATATTCAATTTTGACAGGGTCTTGCTAAGTTCCCCAGGCTGTGCTTGACCTTGACATCTTCCCACCTCAACCTTACGGAGTGCTGGAGTTACAGGTGTGTCACTACTCCTGGTTCTTTTGTCCAGCTTGATGGACATTTCCACCAGCTATCTGGTCACCCAGACCAGAAACTAGGAGTCAACTTGATCATCCTCCTCTTACCTCCACATCTAGTTGGTGACACCTCAGGCTGACCCTCTCTGTGGCACTCGTGAGGGTGTGATATCAATATACACATGGCGAGGACATGTGTGAAGTACGGGATTGTGTTTCTATTCACCCTTCTCCCTCATCTCACTCTCACCCATGGTCTGGGCTCTTGCCCTTTGTTACCTACATACTGTAAGACATGTCTAACTGGTTCTTGCCCTCATCTTTCATGCTGGAGATTAGTAACACTTCTAAAATGCAAATCTGCTCCTCTTACTTTGTTACTGAAATCCTACCAAGTGTTCAGTTTGTTTAAAAGACAAAAGTTGACTGACTTTTCCTATTGCTCTGCAATTGGTGACAGTGTCCATACTCTGAAGAAAATCAGACATTGCCTGCCCCCTCCCAGGTGTTCAACCACCAGGTGTGAGCAGGAGGCAGCAGAGTGGCCTACACCAGCTCCTGCCAGGCCGGGTTGGGGGAGCCTGACACGCCATTCTTGTCAAGTCTCCCTATCATTACTGCTATCTGGAGAAGGTGAGCCTGTGCTGAAGTTTCTCCTACCTTCCCCCAGGCATGTCCTCTTTGCCCAAAACATGGGACAGAAAAGAACCAGAAACAGGGGGGAATCTGTACACCTGCCAGGCTCTGAGCTATCTGCAGAAAGATGGAAATGGAAAGATATCAAGGCAGGGGAAAAGATAGCAAGGGAAACACAGAGCCACCCTTCCATGCACAGGGCTGGGTGCACTTTCCATGACAGCCATTGCATGTGGACATTTGGCCCGCCCGCTGAGTAGGCTGCCAGCTGATACGGGGACCAGATGGCAGGCAGGAGCCTAAATTGCTCCCAGAAATCCACACAGGTAGCTCCCCACCAAAGGGAGGACAGCCAGACTTCTGCTGGCGACAGACTCATGAAGGATGACTTGGTAATCCTACCAGGAAAAGGCCTTTGATTGGTCCTCTGTCCTGCCATTCTTTACCCAGCCCCAGTGGATGGACTAGACCCTAATACAGACAGGTGGGAGAAAGAGAGAACAGCCCTGTGACCATTAATCCTATGTTAACTTTATTGGATTAAGAAACGCCAACCAGATTAGTAAAGCACACTCTTGCATGTGTCTGGGTGGGTCTTGGTGACCCGACCATGGGGTCTACATCTGGTCCCTCATCCATTCCTTTCTAGCACTGTCCCACTGCTCTCCTTCTTGGTTGCCATGAACTAAGTATCTTTGCTGCAGCACATCCTTCTGTTATGATGTCCTGTTTTGGAATCGGCTGGCCATGGACTGAATCCCCAGAAACTGCGAGCCAAATTAACCATCTCCTTTAAATTGTGGGTATCACTTACTCCTTTAAATTCCCCTTCAACTCCTCCAGACCACAGTCTACCTCCTAAGTGGGATCAGATATGAAGCAGTAGTTCTAGGCTGTACTGTAATTTCCTTCTTAAAGGAGATTCACTAGCAAAGGCAGATGAAGCACAGTAGAATTAGGATTGGCAGCAGGACACAATGCTATGCCATCTTTGTCCTGCTAACTGGCACACTGGGTCCTGTAGAAAAGATTCTCTGTCACCTCTCTAGCTTGTTTCCTTTCCTCATTTCAGGATCTCCTGCACATTAGCCTACCAAATAGTGTGAAGTTTTTCAAATGCATCATTTATCTCTGGTTGCATAACAGACTATACCAAAATGGAACAGCACACACAGTCACTGTTGCACATGGCTTTGGAGGGTTGGTTGCACTCAGTGATAGGCCTAATATAGCTCTGAGGTTCCCCATGTGGCTGGGGTGGAGGGCAGACAGGGGTAGATGAACAAGGACAAGGAAGACTTGAGAAGGCTAAACATTTTTCCAAGTGTGGAGACCTCTTATCCCACTCTGCTCCTTTGGGAGCTGCTCTTTGTGTTTCCTCCAGAGTTCCAGCAGGAGAGAAGCTGCCTCCCCGCACTGAGGGGCCTGCTGTTCTATGTTTCTGCCTTCACTGTGCTGAGGATTCTGCTGTTTTGTCTCTGACCTTTCGCTTGTCATTGTTGGGCTTCTGACTGATACAGGCTGCCTGTATCTAAGTCATCGCTGAGCAGCACTTGCCAACTTAAGACAGTCTGTTCAAATTCTCTGTGTGTCCCAAACACAGACTTTGGATCAGTTACCACTGTCTTCCCAAGTAGACGGGAGTGTCCTGAATGGCCATGCCCTTCTCATTCTTAGCGGGACAGATGGACACATGGTGGGCATGTAACAGTGTGCACTGACTAATGGATGAATGAATCCCCTCATTCTGGTGAGACTGGTTGCAGCTGGGACCAGAAGACGTAACGAAGGCTTTTAGTACAGCATACTCCATAGGTTCAGCCAGGTGACATCTGCTGTCCGTTCCAACTCAGAGAAGATCTCAAGGCACCAGTGCGAGAATGTGAGGCTGTGTGTCAAGGATGGTTCATGAAGAAGCATTCTTAGAATAAAAAATATAAGAGCAAATACTTTTAAGCCGTCAATTTAATATGTCAATTGTCAGCTACACCACAGGATTTAAATTCAAGATTACTTCCTTGTATTTGGAGAAAAAGGAATTAAATGTTAATACCAAGTTACAGAATATAGAATAAGAAAAATACAAGCAAGTTCTTTTGACTTTGAAGTTTTACTTGACCTTTGAATACTACACAACCCTTACTCTTTTTCCCATAGTAGGAAATAGAAAACGATTTAAAATACGTATGTGTGTGTGTGTGTGCACGCACACATGCGTGCATGCATGCATGCGTGTGTGCACTTACATGTGTGGGTGTGTGGGTGTGTGTATCTTTTTTAATTGTGGCTATGATCAAGCACCTTAGCAAAGAACAAAAGCAGTGAAAACGCCCTTGTTTCCTCCAGGAGAATGATTAACTTTCCATTTTCCTGTCATTCCTAGAGGCCAAAGTGAAATAAAATGTGTTTCAAACTACTGATTGAGTAGATGTTAATGACATCTACATGTGTGACTAACACTAAGCCTTATTCTTCTTTTCTAATTACTTAGCTTTTTCCCAGATCTAAAGAAGTATAGTGTACAATAGTCCTTCAGTACAGTTACTTATCACTGAATGGGTATTTTTTTAAAGAAGGCAACATAGCCTTATTGCAGGTTCAGGAATGAATAGTTTGACAGCCAGATATTTCAGAATACTTAACGACTTTTTTCCCTTAACTGAAGCTTCTGCAGGAAAGGGAAAAAAAGCAATAAGTATGCATAATGGAAATCTCTCCCCAGTGGCCTTTTTATTTCCTCCAAGCCCAAGGGACAGTATTTCATTGGAGAGAGGGCTTAGAGCAGTTAGCAGTAACAATATTAAAGAAGGAAAAAAAGATATTATTTATATATTTTCTTTAAAGTAACAGGTCACGCCAAGAAACTAATGGAATTCTATGATTTGATGTGAGAACTGTGAAGAGCAAATTCTAAGGCTAAATGGGTAGAAATAACGACAAGCCTTACAAGTTTGATGGGACAATAGAACGTTTAATGTTAGAGGAGACTGTAACGACGGGTCTCTTCTCACGTTCTAAGCTCCAGCTGAGTCCCAAGGAGTTTAGGTCATGTGACCAGGACTCCTCACTGTTGGCAGGGCCGGGGTCTGCTCTGTGCTCCTCAGCCTTGGCTGCACCTTGCAGTCATCTTGTGGTTTCAGAAGTTCTGATGCTTTGGTCCGCTGTGGATATTCTGGCGTGAATAGGTCAAACTGCGACCTGGATGCCAGGACTGAATCGACAAACTTCCACTGCACCGTGCTGTCACAAGTCACAGGGACCTGTTGGGTGCAGGGTACAGATGTGCCTGTCACAGTCGATGGCACCTGTAAACTTTCCATTTTCTTGACTCCTGCAGACTTGTCTCCAGAACTGGGGTCTGGACAAGATTGTCAAAATCTAGATCCCAGATGTGAGACCCCTTCTCATTTGGGTTGTATTTGTGTCTGTGGATGAGACGCCACTTGGCACACAGAGCCTTGCTGTTTCTGTGCCCTCCTGTTTTTCTTTACCCAATGAGCTGCTGCCCTCACCATTCCTCCTCTGTGGGCAGTGCCCTTGCTCCTGTCATCTGGCCAGGAGATGACAAAGTGAGATTGCTCCCATGGCCTCCAGGTTAGGCAGTTTAACAGCTGTCCCTTTGAACCTTGTCCTCCAGCACAAAGCACCACTGTTCTCTCCACACAGGTAACGCTGTGTCACTTTAAAACCCAGAGTTTAGCTATGGATAAGATCTTCATGGTCATCCAGCCCCTGTCTCACTGGGCAGAATCCTCTGCTGCTGGCAGATGGCTCTCCGTTCTGCCTAGGGTGCCCACTGGGGAAAGAGCTCACTCTGTCCGTGCAGCCTGTTCAGCTGTTGGGTGATGCTCATTGCCAGCCTTTCATCCTGGCTTGGGTCATTTCTAATATTCCCCTGCAGATTTCCCTCCTTATAAAGCCCATCACTCCAGTCTAGTAAATGTCCCGTGCCCTCAGCAAAGGTAGGTCTGGAGGAATAACCAGCATGCCCTGGGGAGGGGCAGCATATGCTGCATATATGAAATCAGCTAGTTACAAAGTCTTAATTTCCTTTGACCCTGACCTTTGCAACTTGTCTCCATCCACTAAGAGCATCAGCTGCTTCCTGGGAATGGCACTGTGGTTAGAAAGAACCCTGTTTTTTAGTGGCTCCATGTGCCTGAACCACCACACAGCCTCGGAGATGAGCTTGCTTTCCAGAACAATCTATAATGCAACAAGCAGGATTGCCTGTAAATTCTGGGCTCCCCGTGCTGCTTGTGGTAGGGATATGCTGTGTAGAATCCTAACAGCCACAAATTGCCTGTGTGGCATCTGATTTTGCTTTAGCCTGGGATGAGGTTCTGGACGGGAAGCAGATGCAGTCGGAATGGCCCTTAACTGCTCTCCCAGTATGGAAAGCTTGAGAGGAGGGAAGTTATACTTCTAAAGCTCTTCCTATGCCTTTTTCTGCCTCTACTTGAAGTTTGAAGTGGCATCTCTGATGCCACAGTCCTTCATCCTCTCGCCCTTCACACCACTCCAGGGACCCTGAGTCTTCTTGTCCCTTTGACCGTCCAAGGCCGGAAGCTCAGGTATCACTAGTAGCTCGTTAGAGAGGCAGGACCATGAGCCACACCAGGACCTCCCAGGACAAATCTTCATTTGTTACAGCTTAGATCTAAATTGTTCCCTTGAAGTCTCGTGTGTCTGGAAGCTGATTGGATCACGGGGTGCTTCACTTACCACTAGATTCACCCACTGATGAGTTCAGTGGTGACTGTGCTGTTAGGAGATGGGACCTTGCTGGAGACGATCACTAGGGGTGTGAGCTAGGGCGGGCATTCCTGTCCCCAGCTCCTCCCTTCTCTCTCTGTTCTTGGCTGCCAGGAGTGAACACTGTTTCCTCTGCCAGGCCCTTCCACCGTCCTGTTCCTGCCCCGGAGCCAACCAGGCATGGACGGACGCTGTGAGCCAAAATGAACCTCTCCTCTTTGAGGTTGTCATGTTGGGGGTTGTGGACCATTTTTAAAATTTTTATGTAATACAGATAGCTATTAATAAAGAAAATATAAAAAGCACTCTTCTAGGGGCTGGGGATATAGCTCAGCGGCACAAGTGCCTGCCTGGCAAGCATAAGGTCCTGAGTTCGACTCTCAGTACAAAAAAAAAAAAAAGCACTCTTCTACTTCTTTGAAAAAATAAAACAAAATTTCATAACAAAATAATTGGAGAATAACAATAGTTAATACACTATGTATTACTTGAAGTAACATTTTAACAGATTCTGGAGGAACAAGGGCAGGAGCTGTTTTGGAGGTGCTTTCCAGCAGGCTTTTCCTCCCACTTCCCAGAGCCTGATCCATGTGTCCTCATCTCAGTGTGCTCAGAGATGCCTTTCTGTTGGGCAGGAGCTCTCTAGCTTATTGTGCACTATACTGTATTAATGTGTCTCCCTTCTGTGATAATTAGGTGTGCTTTAACTGGATGGAGACAGTATCTTCACCTAGAGCAAGGATGCTAACAGCTGGAGACAAAGTCGGTGGTATGGTGTGTTTCAGTAAGGATGTGTAGGGACGAAGCTGGGCAGAATCACAGGGGGCTCATTCCTCAGGTCCTCCTGGGATTGTTCCTTTCTTCATTCATTCATTTTACTTATCGTGAGAAAGATAACCATTGTAGCTGCTTTTTTCAAGACAGAAGTGTATATATCAGAAAATTAAAACCATTTATATTTTCACTGAAGAGAAAAACATTGTTAACATTTTATTTTTGCAAATATCTTTACAGGTATTTTTTCATGAAAAGCTTACAATTTGTATAATACAGGTTTGTATATTTGCTTTTCAAAAACATGCATTATGAGCATTTTCTATTTGTCCTCAACTATTCTTCAAGAATATGAGATACTTCTAAGTGATTGTGTTACGTACACGTCAGACTAATCTTATCCATGTACCTGGTGCTGGAAATTTGGTGGCTTTTATTTCCAGTTCTCCAATAAGTAGCATTTGAGAAACATTGTTCTCCATGAGTCTCAATCCACACACTTAATATTTATTGGATTTTGATTGCCTTATGCTAATTGCTAGACCTATAAATGTATATCTGATAGAATCTGGGTCTGTATGAGGGGTTCTTATACAGAGAGTTTGTAGTGAAATGAATTGAGCTCTTTGGTAGCTTCTACTGAAGGTCAGAGTCTGTGTGTTAGTATTTTATCCTGGCAGTTTTCCACTTCAGACATTTAACATTTCACAGGCAGCACAGTTCTTGGTCATTGCAGGACATGGCACTGATGATAATTTATCACTGATCATGCAGACCTTACCACCTCAGAGAATAGCTAAACACTGCATTTGAAGATATGTTCAACACTCTTCAGTGCATCCTTCTCAGACCTGAGCCTTGTGACTAAGGGGCTGAAGCAGGAGTACTGTATTTTGGCATAGCAGAGATGGTTAATCCCGGCTCCTTGCAGATTCCTCTAGAACGAAGCTGTGAACTGTACAGCACAATGACCTAGCATTCTAGGAGAGTGGTAATGGACTTTGTACCTACCAGCAATGTCTTCACTTGATGCCAGAATGTAGTCCAAGGTCTCCAGCCCCAGGCCTCTGTAGGAATAAGGAGGCAAGCATCAACCTTATGGCTTGTTCTGGCCGGGCTGCCTCTCTTGCACTCCTAACTTTCTGTTGGTGCCTCCAGGGACTTCTTACATAATGGGCCACTCCTCACTGCGGTGAGGGTTACTGCCTGCGCATACCCAAATCCTGTGCCCCACTCTGTCCCTCCCCTTAGCGGAGTTTCAGAGAGGGTAGGAGCTCTTTGGTACAGGTTGCTTCCTCAGAGGAGAGGACTGGAGCAAGGACAGAGTTCCACAGCTAAACAAGAGCCTGTAGGCCACTGAGCCTCTCCCATCTGGGGAGATGAAGCTCATGTTTCACCTTATGCCAGTGATTGAACTGTGTCTATGTGTTTCTCTGCAGCTAGGGACATACCTACCCCTAGCCACCTCTACCATCATGACAGAAAAGGCTTTCCTATAAAATCCTTGGCAGGTAGTAGGTGCTGTCTACTCACAGCAGGAAGGACAAATAGTTGTGGGGAGAAAACATGAAGATAATGAAGAGAAGGAGGTACTGGAGGGAAAGAAGCAAGGGGCAAGATGTGGAAGATTCTTAACAAAAAGAGATGGGTTGGGCCACGCTGCCTAAGGTACTAGGCAGACCCACTGTTGTTGGCAATTAGTTGAAGGTTCTTTTGCTCAGTTCAGATGGAAATCATGAACTGCCAAAGTGCTGCTCTGTTAGAAGCCCTGGTGCCACCAGATGATACTAGATAATGCTGGATCTTATCAGTTAACACAGCCAGCTGCTGCTCAGGGCTGCACAGGCTCATGCCAGACGCCATCAGAGACTCTGCTATGTGCTGGTCTTTCCATTGCCAGCCACCACCACTTGACACTGCCTTATGGCAGATACTGTTGGTCAACCCTGCTGGGTGCTGGTCTCTGTCATTCATCCCTGGTTGCTGGTCTCTGGATCTGTTCTGGGCTAATAAACCCCAGTGTTTGTTGCTCTTTCTTTGAACCAACTGCTCTATCCACACTCTTGAGTAGATTTACAGGACCTTCTGAGTGCACCCTATCCAAAAAATAAATCACAAATCGATTTACAGGCCCGTAGAGCAAGCAAGTCTATTTTAACAGGACGTGTGTGGCAGCAGGGGAGAGGGGCTGAGGGATGAAGGTGGGCCCAGAGGAGTCTTCAGACTAACCTGAGAAGTGTGAAGGGAGTGCTGCTTATAGAGCAGCTGCAGGCCTGTAATTGGTTTAAAATCAGGCCTGCTGATTGGCCCAAGTGTAGACCTGTGATTATTTTGATTGACAGATATTGTGACTCTGGGGGAAAATGATAGGGCTGAACCTTAGGGTGTCTAATTGGGTTCATTACAGTTTTGGGGGGGTTGAAGAGGATGAGGATGTTAATGAGCCCGGAGAGCCCTTCCTCCCTGATTTTGAAGTAGGGGGATACTCTCCATGTTAGGGTATGCCCTTACTTCTTCAAGAGGCAGCCGCAGCATCTGATGTAGGAGGAGGGACACTGCAGCTGGCAGCGTAACTGCACTCCTACTGGAGTGGCCTGGACGACACTGAGGCAAGTTGTCCCAGTGTGTTGGGGTCATGAAGGGAAGCAAGGGGGAAGGGTATGAGAGCCATTAGCCAAACTGTGCCCCCTCCAGCTGGCAACCTGAGAGGGAGAGTCAGGTACTTTTTGTCCTTCTCACCAGGTCAGGCTGTGGCTGAGCTGGCTGTCTGGCCCACTCTCTAGTCTCAGGCCCACTTTTAGAAGCTCTGAGGACTCCTAAGGGAAGCTGGAGCACAGTCTCTGGCCTTGTGCAGAGAGCCAGCTGTCATCCTTCTCTGGAACAGCTGTAGAATTTCTTAGGTCCTGGAAAGCGTCCTTCTCTTCCTGCTGATTTCACAGAGGTCAAGTACGGACTGATGGAGTGGTGTGCAGAGCTTGGGAGGAACGGAGGGGAATGCACAGCAGGGCACCCGCTCCTGTCTCCTTGGAGAGAAGGCACCAGTGCCAGGCCCTGTGCCCTGTGTTGAGTGTCACTGATGTCCCCTTTCCTTTATCAGAAGCTCACAGCTATGGCTCAGCTTCCTGCCAGTGCTCTTAGAGGAGTGTTGTAGGGTTTAGCAAATATCAATACAGAACATCCAGTTATAATTTAATTTCAGATCAACAGTGAATCATCAGTTAGTATAAGTATGTGTCAAGTATTACAGGAGGTACTTATTCTGAAAAAGAAATTGTTGATCTGAAAGTCACATTTTCCTGGAGTCCTGTAGTTCACCTGGCATTCTCATTGTAGAGGCATTTCAGTGGAAAATTCAAGCCTCACTCCTCAGCTTGTATTTTAAATTCTTGTTTAGGAACTCCATTCCAGTTTTAAGAATTTTAAAAAAGAAAAGTTGAAACCATTGGTAAGGAACCCTATGCATTTGTCTGTAGCTTTAATTTTGCTATATTGGATAAAAATTGTTTATAGATTAACTGACCAAGGGAAATTCATGAGTATAAACAGGAGTCTCATAGTACCTGTTCTTCAATCTTTGTTTAATGATAATGAAATATACAGTTTGTTATTGAACTTTAGTGTTCCTTCCCCCTCCAAAAAAAAAAAAAAAAAAAAAAAAAGCTGCATATCCTTATAGGTGGGGCTTTATGGAGGTGCCTGGATCCAAGGTGTGTGATAACTAAATTGGTTTAGCATAGTTCTGGATGTGGATAATGGTAGACCCAACCTGGATGAGCGTGGCACTAACCAATAGCTTGTAGCCTGTATGGAATATAAAGGGCCAGAAAGAAGGCAGGCTGCTCAGGGCTGCCTCCTGTCTGCCCTGCCATGGACTTCTCCTCAGCTGTGCCTCTCTGCAATGCCC
Source organism: Chinchilla lanigera (assembly GCF_000276665.1). Lineage (NCBI taxonomy): Eukaryota > Metazoa > Chordata > Mammalia > Rodentia > Chinchillidae > Chinchilla > Chinchilla lanigera. The sequence goes on along the minus strand of NW_004955492.1, from coordinate 5,618,185 downwards.
CTTCCCTTGGAACCAGCCAACTATGGATTGAAATCTCTACAAACTGTGAGCTAAATTAAACCTTTCCTCCTTTAATTTTGGGTGTTGGTCATTTTGTCTCAGCAATGAGAAAAGTAAGCATGACAGTATGTATTGCTGGTTTCTACTCAACGTAGTGACTTTGTCTCTGTGGTTGTGCTTAAGATAAACATTCAATAGAATGGCATTTTATGAGTTAATACCAATGTATAATCTCAGAAGAATACATTTTATACTATTTGGGGATGATTTTGTGTGTGTGTGTGTTTAGGGGGATGGCTTTTCATTGAGAGAATCTTTTTTAAGTATGTTTAATTTAGTCTAAGAAACAACAGTTCATGTTTCAATAAAATTTTCCACCGTGCAGTATGGAAAGCCATGTATTTATTGAGACCTAAGATGAATTTAATTGTTATTGAAAAATGCCAAGTGCTTTTGTATTTTCATTATAAATCATGCTTTCTCCTTAAAATAGGGGAGGGGAAAGTACTTTTAAACGGAACTACAGTTTTTACCAGTGCTTGAAATGTTTTAGGAATATAGTGTGTATTACTTTCCTAGGGCTTCTGTAAACAAAGTACCATAAACTGGCCGGCTCAAAATATCAAACTGTACTGCTCTATGCATTTGGAGGCCACAGGCTCAAGACCAAGATGTGGACAGCATCCATCCCTGGCCTCTTGCCTCGCTTCTAGTGGTGGCCAGCAGTCCTCGGGCTTCCCGGCTCCAGTCTCTAAGTGTTCACATCTTCCCATCACATTCTCCCTCAGTCTGTCTTCATCTGGCAGCTGTCATATTATAAAGACCCAAATCATGCTGGATTAGGATCCAACCCTACTCTACTATGACCTCATCTTCATTACATCTGCAATAACCGTATTTCCAAAGAAGATCACATTAGGAGGTACTGGGGATTCAACATATGGGGGAGCAGTTCAACCCATAATATAAGATATGCAGATTGAAGTCAGACAAAACTTCCAAAACGTCGTTTCATGTTCCTTCCATTTTCCAGCTGTGATTTTAGATTTCAGATGTCCATGTATGTGACCCTGCTTGGCCTTCTGAAATATTTCTCATTAGTGCTTGCCCTACCACGAGCACTCTTCTCCTCAAAGGCACTGCAGGAATGGCCGTACTGGGCAGGGTTCCATGGAGTAGCCCCATGTGCGGTCATCACTGGCACTGTCCCGGGAGAGTGCTTTCAGCAGGCAGTGTGGCCCCAGGGCAGGCAAGGACAGTACCTGGGTGTCTTAGCACCACCCGCTTCTTTGTCTTTCTGCTGCTCTTTCTTCTCCTTGGGACTAAGCCCTCCCTCTGTCCCCTGGTCCCCATGCCTCTCTTTGAAGGCATCTTGTGTGAAGATAAGCTTTCTCCTTAGCTCTCCTGCCCCTTCAAAGAAAAATGATCACAGAAATGCTCCTAGCTATTCAACCCCTGGTGTTGGGAGACAGAGCTCTCTTTCACACCTTGTGAACACAGGTGTGAGATAGTAATTACATAAAATTACCTAAGTTTTTGTTTTTCTCTCACTTCATATGACAGAAATGTGCCCTCCAGGGCTGGTGAAGGGGTACTGGGGTGCCTGTGGGATGCAGTCTCTTCTCTACCCCCTTTCCTTCTCCATGTCAGATGTTCGCTTCTTCTACCTGTCTGCCCTCCAGGCAGGAAAAAATGAACCAGGGAGGGAAGTCCTGTCTCCTTTTTGTTTTTTGTCTTTTTTTTCCCTGTCTCCTTTTTGAGTTAGAGTTCTTGGCAGAGTTTTCCAGAAGTCCTGCCCAGTGATTTCTGCCTATTTGGTGCCCTCTCCCTAAGGGAAACTTGGAAATATATTTTTCAAGGGGCAGTTTGCTGGTTAAGTGAAGGGGCCCTGGGAGAAGGAAGTGGAGTGCACCCATTCGCTCTTCAGAAGAGGCCCCTCACTTCCAGAACCTGTGACCCAGAGAAGGAGGTGGGAGCTACCGGAAATCTCACTCATGACTGAGGCAGATAATCTGTGGACTCAGAGTTGATGTTGGACCAGAGCCTTGGGGGAGGCAAATGCATTTTGCATGTCAGAAAGACAGGAACATAAAGAGACAGAGGGTGGAGTGTTATAGTCTGATTTGGGTCCTCCTTAATCTGTATGTTGAGATCCCCAGTCTCTCAGAATATGACTGTTTGTGACTAATATGACTATTCTTAAAAAAGAAATCAAGTAAAAAATGAAGTCATTGGGTTGGGCCCTGACTCAGTTTGACTGCTGTCTTATTGAGAGAAGGAAATTTAGACACAGAAATGTGGGGAAGACCATGGAAAGACGCAGCGCTATCTGGTCTACAGCTATCTGTAGACCATGAAAAGGAGCTTGTAGAAAAACCAGCACTTCATGAGAAGCCACTTTGAAGGTATCAATATGTAATACAACCACCATTGTTAATTCCCTACCACTTTGTTTGTAACTCTGTATTGTCTGTATTGTGCTTGTGATATGTTGTAAAATGTTGTATGTCTGTTAATGTTTCCCTCCTTTTATCTTTAAAATAAAAAAAAAGAAAAGAAAAAAAAAAAAAGAAAAACCAGCACTGCTGATGCCATTATCTCTGCCCCCAGAACCTAAGAAAATAAATTCCTGTTTTTAAACCACCCAGTCTGTGGGGTTAGTAACCCTAGCAAGCTAATACAAGTTTGGGACTATATATGATTCCTAAATCTGTGCAGTAATCTTACCTGGGCTTCATCAGTACTAGATATTACTTGGTTTTTATCATTTTATGCATGTGGCCAGCCTTGTCCCTCTGTTTGGAGCAGAAGCCTCCAGTCTAAGCATTTCCCACAGCCAGCTTCTTGATACCAGGGGTCCTAACCAAATGTATAGATTGTGCTTCTGAATCCGAATGACATGATGTCTACACATCCTCTGCTTCAAGTTAAGAGTCACCAGCCATGGGAAGGGCAAAATGGACATTCAGAGAAAGGACAGTCTCATCTCTTTCCTTCCCACATCACAGTTCCCTGCCTACATTGACCAGGATTACACAGGACAGGAGCCACTGCTGGGCTAAAGGCAAACAAAATCCTAGTCCACTATCTGGTGCCGTCTATAAGAGAGGAGGAAAGATGATGGCACAGGTCAGCCCTGGGATGATAACTGCAGTCACCGGAGTGCATCAGGCCCCTGCACTGGCTGTCTGTTTTGAGCAGGATCAGGCCTGGTCCGTGCGGTATGGGCCAGGTGCCATGAAGTGCAAAGATGTCCTGGAAAGGGCTGCCCATCCACTTACGCCCTGAGAAGCCCAAACCAATCACTCCCGATGGGAAGGGACATCACCCGCTGCTCACATAGTCACTCTTGTGCCAGTACTGCTGAGTGTGAAGAGTCCCCACAGTCACCAGATATTCCTCCACTCACAGCCATGGCCTGTCTGGGTAGCAGTGTGAAAAGCCAACATTGCTGGCTAAAAATATGTGACTCTTGCTGGAAACAGAGTCAGTGCAGTAGAGTGGTTAAGTCCATGAGCTTTGACATTACAGTGCCTCAATTTCTCTAGGACTGAAGAGGTTTCATTCCAGCTATGCAAAAGGACTTATCTGAATATTAAGCCATGTAATTTTGTCAAGAAGTGTGTTACAGGAGACTTAGGTGTTATAAATACTCAATAAATGAGAGCCCTTTAGCTTTCTGTATTTCCCTCTTTGTCCAAGATGAAAGTAAAAAGAGAAGATTAGTGCTAAAGACACAGTCAGAGTTGAATCCCAGCCTCCCAGCTTGCCCCTATGAGGTCCCCTTTGTGCTTCAGTTTTCTCACTTTGAAGATGTGGATGACGCTGATAATGACCTCATGTGATTGTTCCGGAGAGTACATGGTCCAAGCTATGCACAGCATTTAAGACAGAGCTCAGCACATGTGAGCTTAGCAAATAATGGCTATCATCATTACCATTATCATTGTAATTATTGTAACAGGCTCAGAGGAGAGGTCAAAACAGACAATGGAAGCATTTTTCTTGTTTCTCTGATCAAGCACATTACTTGGATGAGCTGGGTTATAGAATAGGCTTTGTGATAAACACACGCATCATGTAATTTTATTGTCACTCACGTCTGATGGTTGGCTGTGATGAGGAAAGTGAGATTCAGGCAGTGGGACTACTTAGTCAGGTCACTAAGTGGCAATGCTTAGGCAGGAAATCACCTGCAGAGAGCCCTGACCCAAGCCACCAGGGCCCATTGCTCCTGATCCATCTCCTGTCATCTTGGTCCCCACTGTGACTGTAAGAGGATCTCCAGGCTCATTGTATCTTGATTCCCACATCTTACTATCCTTCTTATTCTAGCAATAAATACTCCTTGAGGCAAGAAGATATTATAGCCTTGGTCACAATAAAATATGTTGCCCAGGGAGCAGCACATCTGTAGCCAAATTAATCATCAGAGGCACATGGTCCCCATGTCATCTGTAGAGTCCAGAATAATATATTTTGAGGCTGTATTCTGTGGTTCATAAGAGTCACAGCTTGCAAAGCAAAACCCAGGACTTGAGGTCACCATAAGGCCACCTCTGGCTGAGGGAGGGTGGTCTGAACACAGAGTGGTTCAGAAAAGGGATGACAGATTCCCTCAGGTCCAAAGCAGGGGCTCAGGAAGACTGTGTCTGTATAAATGAGACAGTCAAGCAAGCCCACTCCGTTAAACATTGCTGGATCCACTCTAACATTGTAGAATGGAGCTGGTCAGCCTTGACCATGAACACAGACGTGCTTTCGGAAATCTCTAGGCCCAAGTGGTTCTCCCACTGCAGCTCTTCGAAGGAATTGGGGACACCTGGGCCTGTGTTGTGTGGTTTCTTTTGTTGAGAAGCCTGTGCCCTGTAAGGGGGCTGGAACCTGCAGAGACAGTTCTCAGACAGACAGTAATGGTGGAGTCATGTGTGCTGAGGTGTCTCTTGCCACCTGAATGGGGATCGAGGTGGGCACTGTCTCCTGGCATTGGGAGATGGACACAGATGCCCATAGGAGGCTGCAGAGCTGGAGAGGGGTGTCCTCTTTCTATTTTTTTTTAAACAGTGCAAACCGTGCTTTTTATTACATGACTAGATTAAAGTATTTCAGAAGTCTGGCCAGATAATTAACTTGACTCTGGAAGAACAATTTTTGTTTATCTAGCACTTCCATACTGATTTTTAATTATTTCTCTAAGCCTCTGGCTAGGTGTAAATTTTTACTCCTGATTTGGTGTGTTTGTTCACTGAATAGATACTTTTTTTGAAGCAGTGTCCTCTCTCTTTCATGAAAAAGCTAGTTTTCCATGATAAAGTTAAACCTAATCTTAGGCCAGCGACTATAACTTTTCTCGACATATTTCTATTTGGTTTCTAATGACACTGACTTGAGTGATTATCTTCTAAATCAAATTGGGTTCCTCCTTCTTGAACAAAATCAAGGTGCCTCATAGGAGCAGTATTTGTCCTTTTTACTGTTTTGTCTGTTTTCACTCAAAGTCTGATTCTCCATGCTATGGGTTTGTGTGCATGGTAACAGTATTTGCTATTTTTCCTTTCTTTCTTCTCATTGACTTGGCCTAATTTCTGTACTTTTTAAGAAGTGACTTCCTACCCTCCACAAACATGACAGTGAATCCATTTCAGTTTCTTTAAATGCTACACTTCCCTTCCTTCTGTGACTAAGATGAGCTGCTTACATGGATTTGGGCATTTATTGTGTACAAGAGGTGTACAAGTCCTTAATTATTTTCTGATCATCATCTTGGAGGGAGAGGAACCACATACAGCATTGGAGAAAATTAAAGATAACATCCCAATCTGTGCAACTCAAGGCACGAAATCCAGAAAGACAGCGGGAAAAGGGCACCAGGAAAGGCTGGAGCTATGGAGGCCGCCGGGGTGTGGAAGGCGAACTATGCTGCAAATATGTGGAGAGCATCGTTCACAAACAGCCAAAATGCAGAGTCCCAGAGAGTCAGAATCTGGAAGTCAGGCTGCAACCTACAAATCTGCATTTAACAACTGCCCTATACCCTCAGAACAGAGGTGATTCATCAAGCATATTTTGCAAAACTGCCTAAAGTGGTTGTGAGTCTGTAGATGAAGATAGGGATGGCATTTCGATGTCAGGAAGAAGCACTCTGCTGGTAAGTCCCATACACCTGCGTCTGACAGGAAATGCTCATAGGTGGGGCCTCAGGTTGGTGGGGCATGTAGTGCTCCAGAGGATCCTGTAACAATTATAGTACATCGTCTCTATGGAATGCTTCTTTCCTTGAAGCTAATTTCTAAGGTAGCTGTTGGCACCAGTGTCCTGTAGCTCCATGAATCATGTGTTGTGGGAGAAAATAAAGGAAAAGGTTGCTTTTTCTTTCTTCCTATTTGATAGATGAGGAAGTGACAGGTCCAGGGGCCCCATTCCTGCCATCCACTAGTGATAGACATGTGTACTGTGGAACTACAAGAGCTGGCAGCCGGAGCAGGCCCGGGTCCTTCTTTCTGAGCCGTCCTGCTCAGGGCATGGATAAAGGAGGGCAACCAGCTGTCAAGCCATAAAGGGGCCAAGAGCTGCTTCCATGACAGCAGCACACAGCAGTGCAGAGAGCAGCCTGGTGGGGTAGGAAGTGCTCCAGTACCTGCACAGCTGTATGCCGTATGGGTGCAGCTCAGCAGCGGAGAGGAAGGCTGGACAGCTCTTGTGCCTGGCAGAACTGGATTCTGGCTGTTCTGTCCCAAAACAGACTCACTGCACTGTGCCTCAGTGGAGAGCACAGCACTGTGAGGGTGTGTTGTGTGTTTTACAGGTGTGTAGCTAGAAATGGAGTAGCAGCATCACCACAAAGAGAGAGAAGTAAGGCAGCCCCGATTGCCAAGGGTAAGCAGAGCAAAAGAGTGAATGCACTGGGGCGGGGGGGGATGGCAGAAACAGTTTGTTATGAAAAAGAAGTGAATAGCAGTGGGAGAGAAGAGGACAAGAAGGAGTAGACAGATTTTCAAGGAAATTTCATTTTTATAGCATCTTTTCTTTCAGTGCTAGAACTCAAACCCAGCTCCTCACGCACACATGGCAAGAGCTCTACCCCTGTGCCTCTAACCCTATGGCACAGTTTTTAAGCAGCCTGATTTTTTATTATAAATATATATTCTTTGTAGAAAAAAATTTAATTGTGTAAAAATGTAAACCAGAAAAAATCACATCTGTTATGGTTGGGTCTAGATGTCCCCCAAAAGCCTCATGCAGTCATGGGGAATGGGCTTTTCAGAGGTGGCTGAATTTAGAGTTTGTGACTGATTCATGGTCCAGTTTTTGGATTAAGGGTGTGAGTGCTTCACCTGCCCTAAGGTAAACTGGAAACAGTGTAGAGACAGAAAGAGGCTTGTCTGCTCCCCTGCCTCTTGTTGCTTTTGCAGTCTTTCGCTGCTATGTGCCACCCTGCTTTGGATTATGGACTGAAACCTCTGCAAGCTGTGAGCTAAATGAATCTTTCCTCCCTCAAATTTGGGCGTTGGGTATTTATCACAGCAATGAGAAAAGTGACTAAGACAGCATCCCACTATCAATATTAAAGATTGTATTTGCCCCCACCCCCAACCCCCGGTACCGGGAATCAAACTCACGACCTCACACTTGCCAGGCAGGTACTGTGCTGCTGAGCTAAATCCCCAACCCAAACATTGTATTTCTTTTTTGTTGTTTGTTTTTGTTTTTGTTTTTTTTTCCGTTACCAGGAATTGAACTCACGACCTTGAACTTGCCAGGCAGGCGCTGTGCCACTGAGCTAAATCCCCAGCCCCAACATTGTATTTCTTAATAATTAAAAATATTATACTTTTTGCAGCAGAAAAGTACAGATTGACACAAACACGGGAACAGAGCAGTGCCCTCCTGTGTGTCCAGCACAGCTTTGCACTGACCGGTGTTCTGTGGAACTTAGACAACTTGTCCAGCCTTAGACTATGGATGTACAAAGATGTGCCTCTGGTTTTCCCAGCGCATGGCCTGTTGTGGATTATTTTTATTCCCTTACACTGAAAAGTGTTTGTAAACATAATAGTAATGTTGAGCGTTATTTCCTGGTATGTATGTCTGGTGCTAAATTTTAAAGAGAAATTATGCATATGTGATATGTTAACATCTTGACAATGGATCTGACTCTGAGTTTTTACCAAACATAAAAGTCACCGTTGGGAAATCTGTCTCTTGGCATCTCTTGGTTAAGAGCTGGGTTCACCCATGGTGTTGAGGCCACCTGCCTCCTGTAGGTCTGAGAGCTGGGTGCACACAGTCACTCCTTGAACCCTGCTCTCTCCAGCCAGGGCTCTGGCCTCTAGTAATTGCCAAGATTCTGTTCTTCATCCAAGTGCTGCTCCTTGGAGTTAACTTCGCTGGAAGGTTGAATAAATCATCCACCCCTGCGTGCCTATGGGAGAGGAACTTCATGGGAAGGGCAGGCTTGGAAGCCATAGCTTTCTTCAGCTTTCTCAGGTCCCCAGAGTCAGAGCACCTACTTCTGGGGTCAGGTGGTAGGAAAGGGGCAGGGGCACTACACTGCAAGTGGGGTTCCTGGTTGTTCTTTTGGATTTTTCAGGGCCACAAAAACAAAGTTCCGTATTAATAGTATTTCCTGAGGCTTCTCTAGATGTCTGTTTTAGACACTGTTGCTATGTGCTGATAAATCACACTAATATCCTCATCATCTGTGAAGGACGCTGGGTGCTTGGTTGAATAATTGTGGCATCCAGCTTGTCCTAGCATTCAGTTCCTCTGACCAGGAAGTTTTACTGAAGGCTCCGTTTAATCCTTGAATGCAGATATATATTGTAAGACGAGAAAGCAGGACTCCCAGCCAAATACGCAACCGTCAAGCCGGGGAGTTGGGCTGGGTCTGTGGATGTGTTTGTTTGACACTGATAACCTCAAACAGGAAATGGGAAGAAGCAGCGCCATGTGAGTTTCACACAGGTTCAGAGATGAGAAGGGATAAGTTGCCTTCTAACCTGCACCATTAGCTGTCTCCAAGGCCATCTATGTATCTGGTACAAGTTTCTGCAGGTGGCTGGGACACTCATGTGCTAGACTCTGGGGAGTTGACCCTAGTACCTGGGCCAACAGGTATCTGCAGTTCAACAAGATAACACTCAGAAAGGAGGAAGGTGGGGAAGAAAGACAGGACACAGCAGAGGGACTGGGTTTGCCATGGCCATGGAGGTGTCCAGCACACCTTGGCTGCCATCCGTCTGTTTCTGGTCACGCTGAGGCTTTTGAGGCCCCTGCCTCAGTGCAAGCCAACTGCACCGCCTTCTTGCGTTGTAAAGATGCCTTCCTGAAGACAGATTCATGGTGAGTCTTCAGTGGTCTTCTTTGCTAAAGACTCTGCATTGAGTATGTTTGTCTTCTAAAGAACCTGGCTGTTTCCTAAAGCCATTCCTTGCTGTAAGGCAATAGCTCAGATAAACAGCCAGACTTCCTAGACAGACCTCAGTAGTACTGGGGCTTCTCGGTGTGGCTTTAAGCAATTTCACATCCCAGAACTCAGCTCCTGAGGTTCACCACTACCTCAGTCATGATATTTATGGAACGTCACCCCTGTTTACTTCTTCCAGGAAGCAGGGGCAAGAGGAATGAACTACTTTGTGTGGTTATGAAGGCATAGATGCAGTGGATGGAGTAATCCAGATGAAGACAGTAGGAAGTGGACTCTGATGACCTGAGTTTCTAAGTCTGATCCCCTCGGTGCTTTGGGAAGACACCTGGCCTCTCAGCCTCAGTTTCCTCCTCTGTAAAATGGAAGAAATATTCCACAAGGACATTCAAGACTCTCTTCACATTTGGAGATTTTTAACTTACCCAAAATGATTAGAAAAGCAATTAAGTTTAGAAGCCCACAGGAATGATAAAAGCAAGCATCTGGTGAACTATTCAAGTCATACAGGACCCAAGCCTATCAGGCAGCAGATTTTGAGGAGAAAGAACATTTTGTTCTCATGTATGCCAACCTGTGTGTGTTTCCTCACTTCGACAAAGGACATCAGCAGGCTCATTCTTCTCATAGGGCCCTGCTCAAGGTGGAGAGATGTTCTATAGCCTGTGCTTTGTGACTGGGGCATGGTCTCGTCAATGGGTGAGTTAGGTCAAGGTAACAGCAGGTGGGAGCCGAGTGGGCGGCATGCACTTTCCAGAACATTTTAGCAGATGGTGGCTCTGTACTGGTGCTTCCCTCTGCCGCTGGGGTTCTCCTCAGGATCACCTGCTGTGCTGGCTGGGTGGTTTGGGTTTCTAATAAGCTGTCTCAGCCTGGCCCAGAAAGATGATGTGTGAAATGGGAGCAGTTTCAATATTGTGCAATAGTAAGGGAGCTCATGGCAGTGGTGGCACCAGTCTTAGGTGACCTGATAAAGCTGAGGGGAAATTGGGGGACCTGAGAGCAAACCTAGCTGGTACCCACCAAGTATCCCCTCCCCCAGGATGTAGCTGAGCTTCCTGGCTAGAGAAGAAGGCGGCTATCATGCTTAAGATTGCTGTGCTCCGGCTTTGCTTTCACTCACACTTCCCTGGATCCCCCCTGTCAGGGGCACTGCTCTGCCCAGATGACAGGCAGCACTTGGTAGCTGGAAGGAGTATGGGAGCATTTCAGTTCAGCAGGTGCTTATTTTGTTTTTCTTACATGCCGGCTCTTAGGCCCTAGGGACTCAAGAGTCTCCCAGTGCAATGAGGATGAAAGCCCATAGCCAATCAGGACTCCCCTGAGAGGCAGAATGAACCAGTGCTCTGCTGAGACTTGGCCTTGGTGTCATTGCAGCCCTGGCCATAGGGCCTATGTCTCCTCTCCTTGCAGATACTTACCTCAACCAACTGTTAGTGTGTGGGGCTCCCTGCTTCCCTGTAGCCCCCGCTGCCAACACCGCTTCTCCTTTGAGCTCGCTGGGAGGAAGCAGACAGGTGACCAAAGAGGGAGGGCAGGGCGCAGATCTGCAGCTTGAAGTAAGCTGAGAATTTTTAAATGAGATGAAATTATATTTTTATCCTCACACCCATGTGTGAAACCAAACTTTGTTTATAATAACTGATTTTTAGGTAATGTACAGAATCAAGTGGGAAATTCAGGCTCAGTTTACATTGCACCATCAACTGCAATCATGCCACTAGCCATTATTCTAACCAAATGACAACAGCTAACATTCACTAGACAGGTTTTTTGGGACAACGATTGTCTTGGCATCTTTTCGTTCATTAAGGAATTTAATCCTCGTGACAAATTTAGGTAGTGTTATCCCCCTTCCTTATTTTAAAAGTGAAGAAACTAAAACACAGTTAATTTTTCTCCTCCTGCCTTACACAGCTCAGAAATGTCAGTGTCAGGAAGGCTGCCCTGAGAATCCTTTTTCATAGTCATTTCCTATTCAGCCTTCATTCAGGGCTGGCAGAGAATAAATATAAGAATATATATTGCTTCATTTCAGATACTTTAACTGACAAAAGTAAATCAAAAGAAACAGAAACATGCAAAGAATATTCTAAAACAAAAAATGTATTTTGTATTCATTGGAAAGTTAAAAAAAACATATCCTTTAAAACAATGAAAAATTACGACCTGTTCATTTTTGAAGGGCCATCTTTTATGTTGAGTCCTGCTTGCATTTGTATAATAAAAGTTGCTTTATATTCTGAATTTATTGTTGCTGTACATAGTACTGGGTACTCCTACTTGGTAGAACAAAACAGTAGGGGACATTGGTGGATTGACAACCTTTTGGGAAAACTTGGCCTGAGAGATACTCAAACCACAGGTCTCCAGCACCAGAGCCAGGTCTATGTATCAGAAACTCAGTAATCAAAATAAATAATACAACTAATTCTTGTTATGCCAGTGATTGTGTTCTATAAAGTTACAGCAAAAGATGAAGTCAGCCAATATGAAAGTATCACTCCTAGGAGAAATCCTGGGTTAGTCCACTGTGAGCCTCTGCCATGTTTTGTCAATTCATATGTACATGACCTTGCTGTATTTGATTTACTTATTGTTTGTTTTTTCGGGACAGGGTCTCATTGTGCAGTTCAGGCTGCCTTGAGCTCACTTTGTAAAAATAAAAAGGGCTGGGGATGTGGCTCAGTGCAAAAATCCTGACTTCAATCCCAGTACTGGAGAAAAAAACCAAACCAGCGATGTCACCAAGAAAAAGCACAGAAATGTGTGCACTATGGCACTGTGCAGATCAGGAATGGGATATGTGTTTAGAGGTCTGAGGACAACCCAGCAGGTAGCAAGAGGCCTTGCTAAACCTCAGTTGGCAACATGTGCATCTGGAGATCCACACTTTCGCTGCTGTGTGCATGTCCCCAAAGAACCATGAAACCAAGAGGGAAACTGATTTAGAGGTGACAAACTTTAGCAAGAAGGCTCCATTCCTGTAGGTCCCACAGACCGGGGACAAAGCCTTCAACACGTCAGCCTTTTCTGGAAGCTTTTTATATTCAAATCAAAGAAGGAGGGGACAAATGTTAACAAACAAATGTACACACACTTTTTATATTCAAATCAAAGAAGGAAGGGACAAATGTTAACAAACAAATGTTAACACACTTTAAGGGAATTTTAGCAGGAGTCATGAAGGACATAACAGAAAACTATGGGTGCCGTGGGAAGAGACAGTGGCAAGAGGGCTTGGCCTAACGTGGGGTCCTGAGTTCTGGAGCTCACAAGGATCTAAGAGGGGGGGTTCCCAGCAACAGGGTGGGACAAGTGGGGCAGGAAGTGCCAACTTTAACTTTGTGCTTGTAGAACCTCCCAAGGAGGCCAGGCATGAAGAGCAACAATGAAACCACAGAACCCCGTATTCCTCTCTGAGATCAAATATCCACATCTCCTCTATCTCAGGCAATCAGAAAAACACATTTCTGAATTTTTGCAATTATGAAACCTGCTACATTGAGATAAAAAACTTGACAAAAGTCTGAGGGAGAGAAAAGAAGTACTGCTTGTTCCTTTTATCCTGTGTTGCTTGGTTGACCCTGGGAACAAGGGCCCATATGGGAGGAAGGTGACAATTTCATTTAGACCAGAACTGGATTCATAAATAATATCCCTCATATGAATTTAATTTTGAAAAGTTGTATAATTTCACAGAGCATCCATAGCCTTATCCTGTGTGCTAAGCACCGCCATAGAAGCATCGCAAGCCTCAAGAGTATAAAATTTAAAAACCATATCTTGGATACATTCCATTTATTAAGTTTCCTCCTTACTTTTACTGTTTCAAATGTTTCCTCTCTTATCTACTTCAAGCTCAAGGTGATTGACTTCCCACTTCACTCGCTGGCAGTCATTACCTGCCAGCTCCTTAAGAAACCAATTCATCTGCAGAACGTCAGAGTCGGCGTCCAATACACAATATAGCCTTAAATTAAAGTGAAAAACTCCAGCTCACTTTAAAAGGAGTATATTGGACTGATCCTCTCAATTGAAATTTCAGAAGCAAATGAAAGAGCTGCACGAGTGGGTTTCCTTTAGATTTGGGGGCAGTGGCTGCTGAATTGAAGTGATACCAGGTGTTTGACACCAAGCTGCAATACCATCACTGAAGCTCTGCCACAGAGTTCAGGAAGCAGTGTTAGTGTGACCAGGGCATTAACGTGTCACTCACTGTGGACCCAAAACACCCCGCACACTTACCCCTCTTGGCTTCACCAAGCCGTCTAGCTCTCTCTGCAGTAATCTGAAACAGCAGATTTAGATTTGATCTGTGGGTGCTTGGTAGACACAAGGTGCTCTCTTTCTGATGTTGGAAGCTCAAAAAGCTACTCCATGGTTCTCTTCTTGTTCTCCTGAGCTCATCTCACTGTGGGCATCCCTACCTATGTTGCTGCTGCCTCTCCGTAGATTTGGGCCAAAAATCCAAGAGGAGTAGGTGTTTTGAAAGGCTAAGATGTCACATGAAAGACTGCTAAGGAGGCCAGTGCTCCTAGGAAGGTCCACTCAGTGGCAGGTGGAGGGCAGGAAGAATTCTCTGTGAATGCACCAAAGCCACTCTTCCAGGGACTCAGTGAGACCCCCCAAAAAGACATACGACATCATGTCTTCTGGTTCTACCTGGGCTTCCCCCGCTGATTCAATAAAACATGCCAGTTTTTTTAACTTTAATTTTTATGATTACATGTTTGTGGTACATAATGATTGCAGTCATCATGGGGGTGACTTTGCATGTAGTTCCTGTTTATGCTCTATGTGGATTCTTTTGGTAACATGAGTTAAATATTGCATACATTATGCTTTTATCTGCTTTTTATTAAATCTATAGCTTAAGAATTGGTTGGCTGTTTCCAAATTTAGAGACATGGTTTCCTTTAAAAATTTGTTGTCTTAATATGTCACACAGGTGACCATTAAGGAAAAATTTCACTTTAATTCCAGAGCACCCTTGAGACCCACACAGTTCTTTCTCCCCTGGTCCAAATTATGTTCCTGGAACATCGTGTCAGTTACCAAGAGCACATTTGCAGCACAGCCTGCCATCAATCTGCTTTTCTTTAGATGTTCGGGGGGTGCTTTATTGAGGCTTTCAGTGCATTCTTTAAGTGAAAATTATACGTAAAAGTATACAGCAGAGAACACTGGAAACACAGCTACCTACCAGTCTGTGTGTGGGTACAGAGCCAGAACTCTTTGAGAAAACACTTGGTCCTGCCCGCAGGAACTCCTTGGAGAGGGGGATGCACTTCTAATCAAACAAGTATTCTTAGTTTGCCTTTTAAATACCTTCCTTTTTAATATGGGAAAGGGTTCAGACTGAAAGCTCTGCTGGCAGGCTGTGGGGGTCAAAATTCTGTGTCTTCTTGGGCAGCCAACTTGATTAAAAGCTTGTTGTAATAAGAGCACCTTGCTCCAGGCTTTTTAGGAAGAGAAAATGAGTTAGTACACATAAAGTGTTTTGAACAATGTTAGCAATTAGTCTTTCTTCCTTCCCTTAGTATTTTTGCTTGTCTTCCGTTAATTTAACTTTTGTTTTTTATAAAAATAATGAATGTGCATTTTTAATCATTCAGATAGTTCTTTGAGGCTTTTAATGTTTTAGCCACATTCTTTCCATGTTAGGTTCCCACTTGCAAGCGTCTGCCACATTCATCCCTGCCCACCAGTTATATCCATGAATGCTTATTGAATTATCTGAATATTCTTCTAGTTTCTAAAATTATCTGAATATTCTTCTAGTTTCTAAAATTATCTGAATATTCTTCTAGTTTCTAAAATGACAGCTTATTTTCCAAATATAGAAAGATTTAGCTGTTGTACTCTCTGTATCACTAGACATTAAATCCTTTCTAAACCTTTATTAGCTTGGCTATAGTATATATGTTTATGTGCACGTATATTATGCATATATGATAACCAAGCTAATAAAATATGCATGTGTGTGTATGGGTACAAGTTAAGTTTTATATTATGGGGTTATTTCCTTCTTTCTTTTACTCTTTCCCCTTGAAGTTTTTAATTAGCTACTTTTAACATGTATTATTTGTTTCAGGGGGCATAGTTTCTTATTTTTACTAGCACATGTTTGTAATACATAATGATCACATTCATTGTGGGGAGTTGGTGCATGTGCAAAATATATCTCAATTCTTTTTCCATCCTCTTCCCCTCCCCTACCTCCATCTCTTGGTCCCCTTCCCTTTTGAAAAGATCTGTCTCACTGTTTACTATTGTCTAGTTTCTATTATTTAAATTTGCATTTTACTGGGGCTGGGGATTTAGCTCAGCGGCACAGCACCTACCTGGCAAACACAAGGTCGTGAGTTCGATTCCCAGTACCGGAAAACAAACAAACAAAAATTTGTATTTTACTGAGCCCACTGTCTCTAGCAGATGTAAATCCCCCCTTGCTTGTGTCTAAGCATCTGGACTGTGTTCCTTTCCTTTTTTTCTGGCAGATGCTCCAGTCTGGACAAATCCCTGTCTAGGCCCCAATTTTCCTTCATCACCACCCTGGGAATTGAGTTACTTTTTCTGTGTGGGGGCTTCTGTTTCCTGACCTCATTTTTCTCTTTTATTTTTGTCCTCCTTTTGTTGAACTACATCCTTCAGTAGCTGCTTCAGAAATGATGCAATAGCAGTACAAGTTTTGTGAACTCGTGTAAATGAAAACTGGTTCCTACTACCCTGTTCTTGACTAAGAGATTTGCAGAGTATAGAACTCTGAGCAGCCAACCCTTTCCCCACTGACTTTTCAGGACACTTCTCTGTTGTGTTTCGTTATATCACAGTGTTGCCCAGGAGTGGGTGGAAGCTTTTGACTCCCCATCTTTTGATTTTGATCTACCTGTTTTCTTTGTGGGCTTTTAGTATATTTATTTTGTCTCTGATACTTTGATAGCTTACAATAATATGACTTTGTTTTTTGACTGTTAAAAATCATTTTTGCTGGCCATCTGGTAGAATCTTTCATCTAGAAATTGTGTTCTTTCGGTTTTGAGGAATACATTAATAGCATTTCTTTGAAAATTTCTTCCCCCTCAGATTTCCCTCTTTTTTCCTTTAGTACCACCTATTACTCAAATTTTGGACCTCCTGGGTTAATCTTTTAATCTTCCTATATTTGATTTCTTATTTTTCTTTTTTTAATAATTTTTTTTACTTTATAATTTCTTATTTTGAAATATCTATTTCTAGGAAGATTTATCTAAATTTATCTTTTAACCTTTTTATTACTTCCCTTCTTCCTAAGATAGCATTTTAAGTTTTTTAGACAGGTTTTCGGTATGTAGTTCAGGCTGGCCTTGAATTCACTATGTATCCAAGATTAACCTCAAACTTGGGTGATCCTCCTGCGTCAGTCTCCCAAGTGCTGGAATTACTGGCATGTGCCGCCAACTCCAGCTGTATTTTAATTTTGAAAAGCTCTTTTAAATTGTTTCAATTTCTTCTCGTGTGTCAAAGCCTTGAAAGTTATAAAGTATAGAGACTGTTTTTTAAGTTTTCTCCTGCCTCCTACATTGGTTGTTTGCTGTTTTTTAAAAAAAATTGGTCTCAGTCTTATAGATTAGAGTATGTCCTCTAACACCTGGTGATTTTTGATGTTCATTTCTGATTGAGACAGAAGTGCACAAACTCTGAGCAGATGTCCCAAGAGCATGAGTCTTATTTTATGTTGCAGAATCACTGTCTAGGAATCAGGTGGTGTCAGTAAAAGATCCCAAAATGTTAGCAATTAGCAGTCTCCTTGGTTGGCTCCAAAAAGTAATCATTCACCCTCTCCCTCCAATGTGTGACCCTGGCTGCTTCTTTGTTAGGAAACAAACAAGTAAGAAGACTGAACAGGGTCTTACCTTTGGGTATGTGAACTTGAATTTAATACCTCACTGGCTATATACTGGCCTAGGGTCCAAGCTCTTCCTATGCAGACTTTTCACAACTCTGTGGTTTTCACTCCCACCTGCACCTTTCCCTCTAGAGGTACCTGTACTGATCAGGTCTGAGCTACTTAGGGGTCCTGTGGTTGAAACATGCTGGCTCTCTGTCTTCCTCCCACAATGTTCCCTACCACAGGCAAACTTTGAGCTTTCTTAATCTCCTAAATCAGGTGCTGCTTATCTGTGTGATTTTCTGCTTCTCAACCTTGATGATTTCTCTTGATTCTTACAATATTTTCTCATTCACTCTCCTTATGGAGTTTGCCCTTGTTACTTCCTCACTACAATTTGAATGAGATTTCCAGAGGAATTAAGGAGAGCCTTACTGGAAGTGTGTCCTTAATTTTCTTTTTTATTAATTAAACTTACTGATACATTTTAGGTATGCATAATGATCATATTTATCATTGAGAATTTGTACCTATACATGATGTAACTTATCTTTCCATTTTCTGATATCCTCTTCAATCTCCTTTCTTCAGAGTACTGTAGTTTTCAATGAGGAGGTGTTTTACTCCCTTTATTAGGTTGATTCCTAAGTATTTCATTTTTTTTTTTGGATGCTATTGTGAAAGAGGTGGTTTCCCTAATTTCTCTC
The DNA here is from genome assembly GCF_000276665.1 of Chinchilla lanigera. NCBI lineage: Eukaryota > Metazoa > Chordata > Mammalia > Rodentia > Chinchillidae > Chinchilla > Chinchilla lanigera. The sequence continues at coordinate 5,600,181 of NW_004955492.1, read as the reverse complement.
TCGGTGATTTTGTTATTTGTGTACAGGAAGGCTGTTGAGTTTTGAGTGTTCAC
>NW_004955492.1:5587805-5588929 GCF_000276665.1 Chinchilla lanigera | reverse complement strand
AAAAAAAAAAAACATGAAAACTTGTAAAATAGTATATAAATATTGGGCATGCAGATAGCAAAACCAACAATATATACATTAGATTACTTAGTTTCCTAGTGATTTCCACTCTTGGAGAAGCCCAGTTGTTCATACAAAGAACTGTGTTGTGTTTTTGTTTTTTGAGTTCTGTTTTAAATACCAAGGGAGGACATGTTCTAGCTCTCTAACTTTTTGAATAAAGCTTTATTAAGGATTTTCTGGAAAGGAGATGATCAGCCAGGCATACCTCACCCACATAAGCTACTGGTTTCTGTCCTAAAGGAGCTCTCTGTTCAGCGGTCAGACAAATAGCACCAAAATAATTGTCGTTAGACAAAAGTATAATTTAGAAGATACTATATCTGTCTGCATTGATCAGGAGACAGAAATTACACAGTAATTTAAACAAGAGAGTCTAATAAGAAATTGCAGAGTGATGAAGGGATTGTATTTTGTGTGAGATCTGCAGGAGTGTTTTGGGGCTATTCTTTTGTATATCTATTATAGCCCACATGGGGCCACCATTTCATGTCTGCTTCAACATTATCACAGGGTCCCTAGAGATAAGAGAAGTTGGATAAGGGATGAGGATTTGCCTCAAGGTGATCTGGAGATTCCTACCATTGGGTTTTCTGGGCAATTGACTTACATAATCTTTGGCCTAAGCATGTTAGGCTTTTAAGAGGCTGGCAAACCCTTTTTTCCATTGGGCAAAGCAGTTTTTCTCAATATTTGAGGTTTTGAGGAGCAAAACTAATGTGGTAGGACAGGGGTATCCTGTTTCATTGTAGGATTCACAAGAATCTAGTTCTCTATCCTCTCATGGCCATTGATTTCTTTTTTTTTTTTCTTTTTTTTTCAATTTTAGAAATAAAAGGAGGAAAATACTAACAGACAGACAGCATTTTACAAAATAGCAAAAGATCAGTACAGACATTACAGAGTTACAAACAGAGTGGTAGGGAATTAACAATGCTTGTTGTATTACATATTGATATCTTCAAAGTAGTTTCTCATGAAAACAGATATAGACATACAAAACTGATCAACCAAGGCCTCATTGACAGTTTCTTTCAGCAAGGAAATACAAGACAGTAGAACAG
>NW_004955492.1:5430201-5586700 GCF_000276665.1 Chinchilla lanigera | reverse complement strand
GTGCATGGTGATAGGCTTGGGTCTATTTTCAGTCTTTGGCAGGTAGCAAGCCAATTTTTCCAGCACCATTTTCATGGCCATTGATTTCTTATGTTGGTTCTCTCACATACACAGCAAGAAAAGATCTTTAGGGTCTGGACTATAGTCTCTGCCAGGGCTAGCAACAAGTATATTGACAGTCCTACTGATAGAATAGGTACTTTTACTGTGTCTGCAGGTCCCTAAGACTTTTCCCTGGCTGGAGAAGTGAGTATGGTATAGTAAGGTCTAAATGACTCTCTGACCTGACCTGCAAATACATGGTCACAAGATGGGGAACTTAGGTCTATCAGTGGGGCCCCTGGTAAAAACAACCAATTCCAACAAAACACCTGATCCACAAGAGAAAAATGAGGGCTATCAGGTACCTCTTGCCTCATTTCCAGCAGGCCAGGCTGATCTTGGCAAGGGTTATGGTGAAAACCTGAGTTAGAGATCCAGGTACAGTTAAGAATGAGGGATGACATTGTGTAACAATGGACACAAAAGGGACGCAGTCTGTTCATGTTGCCAGTTGGTGGTGTCCTCAGACTTCTGCTGTGCATAGACTAGTTGGCCTCTGGAGCGACTACAGCAGGGATGACATCTTTTGATGCTGTTCCCAGAGCCCAGGTCAGCTACTTCTGGATTGTCAAGCTTATATGGTGCCAACAGGTCGGAGATGCATTCCCAGCTTCACTCTGCTGTGGTGAATCTAGGGGACTATCTTGGGTTTTACTGCAGTGGGGGTAGACAGGATAACAGTGAACAGACCCCTCCAGGGGGATTTTAGGAGTTGGACATTTCATTTATTTATCTACACAGCATCCCTTGGTTTCCCTTGGTTTAAAAGAGTGAGGGTGTGTGGTCAGGCATCCAGTCAATCATTGCCTGGGTTTTTTCTGTATATGAAGGGGTGTGATTCTTCCAATTAAGGAGGTCAGTGGTGGTGAAGGGTTGGTACACTAACGCTTGTTTGTCTCCTTGGGTTTGCCTCTGTTGATTATAATAAAGAGGTACTATATTATAGTATGTGTCTCTCAAAGCAGCATCTCCAGTGCACCTTGGCCATGCCAGAGGGTCAGGTTGCCAGAGAGATCCTCTTAACAGGTACCCACAGGCATGTGAAGGTAGCTCAGGGGAAGCAGCCATTGAAGGGGTCTCCTAGGAGGCCTCAAATGTCACTGAGGAAGAGGCAACTTCTGCAGGGCTGACTGGCTTTGGCAGAGCCTCTGCAGCAGGGGCAGGGGCAGGGGCAGGGGCAGGGGCAGGGACAGGGACAGTGGCAGTGGCAGATGCAGTGGGGCATATGGAGGTGGGACTTCTGGCTCTCCAGACAGAATCAGTTTAGTGGACTTTGGCTGACACTTGGAAGTGGCCGTTACCCTAGCCACCATCACCCTGCAATTCTCCTCAGTGCAGGCTTTCAGCCAAGGACAGGACCAAGACTTTCTTGTGAACAGTCAATGTAAGGAAGTTGGTCAGGGTGGCTTGGATTCTCCACCACCACCCTGAACACCTGGCTAACTAGTTTCTTATTAAGTGAGCCCTCAGAGGGCCAGCTCACACTAAATGACAACCAATCACTTTTACAGAATGTCTGGAGTTTTCCAGGAGTTAGCTTAACACTGTAGTCACCTGAATATACTTTTTAAAAATTCTTTAATATACACTCCAGGGGAGTTGGTTTACTTTATTTTCTACCAGTCTCCTCCCATTAGCAGAGAACTTTTCATGCACAAGAGAGGAAAAGGGGGAAGGCAGGGGATATGGAAAAGAGGCACACTCACCTTGTCTGTCTCTGGCCATTCTCCTCGAGGAAATATTTCAGATACCTCTTAGCATTGGTGGGCTCAGTGATCCCTGGCCTGGATCAGACATCAAGGAAGTCTGATGCCTCGTTAAACCATATGAAGTTGCCACAGAATTGCAGATCAAGATTCCACATTTGCTTTGGCTTTTTTGGTCAGATTGGAATCTTCCCACTGCCCATCTCATTTACACACTAACATGCAATTCCAACCCACTGCCCAGGGCCCCGCACCCAACACCTTGTAGTTGTGGTTTTAGTTTTGATGAAACTTATTTGGTCAACCCTGGGAAATGATGAGGCTCTCTTTCTTCCTCTAAGGGTCAGGTATACTAAAATGAACCCAGGCTCTTACCAATCTGATGGGCAGCATTCCCTAAGCTAGTTCCTGGGCCTCACCAGGTTCCTTTGCGCATCCAGGTGCCCTCACCCTGGCAAACAGAGAGGAGCTAGTCTCCTACAGATCAAATGTCCACTGGCATCAGGTGACCTTACTTCTCCCAGTGCCCTAAGGTTTTCACCCCAGTGACAAGGTTGGTAAAAAGTCATCTCTGCCTCCAGTATGAGCCCCCCCAAAATGTAGCAGGATTGTCTCATAGAGAGCCAGGACACTGAGGCCCTTTCCAGGAAGTAGCATTTATTCATGCCAGCACTTACTCAGTGGATCCCCATCCAATGGCTGAGCCTTGAGCATGGTAGGTTTCACCTTTTATATAATTTTTGTGTCTTTGTTTCTCATATAATAATACACTAAAAATCTACAGCTTGATTAGGTACAACCTACGTTATAGAGCCATGCTAAAATCTACATGTGTACATAGGAACTAATTATCCCCATGTTGTCTTTTTCTGTTCTAAAAAGGCCCCCACTTCATTTTTTAAAGAGGGGTCCAGCCATAGTAGGAGGTACTATCCAAACTTGTTTTGATTTTCATTTCTCAGATGGTTAGTGACGTGGAGCAATATTCTAACCCTATTGGCCATTTTTATGTTTTCTTCAGAGAAATGTTCATTCAGGTCCCACTTCATGCTTTTCTTGATCTTCCTCCTCTCACAATGAACTAAAACAGTACACCCTGAATGTGTGCCATTTCTTTGTGCACCATAGCACTGATTCTACTTTTTCTTTTTTTTTTTTTTTTTCAGCCCTGGGTTTGAACTCAGGGCTTTCATACTGACCTATATTCCCAACCTTTTTTATTTTTATTTTAAGACAGAATCTTTCCAAAGTCCCTAAATTATCCAGACTTGGCTTGAACTTATGACCCTCCTGCTTCAGCCTCCCAGAGTGCTGGGATTATAGGCATGCACTACTACATCTGGCTTCCTTTTCTTTTTCTGTACTTGTTTCCTTTCTCCTTTTATTTTGATAACTGTAATATTCTGAGTGGTAATGAAAAACTGTTAACATGCTCATATTTTCTTCAAGTGTGTTTTAACCAAAAAGCTAAAGCAATATAGATACTCATATCCATAAATAAACATAATATTCTATCTTTAAAGTTTAGCATCTCATGCTATTAGCACTGTTCCTGTTTATTTTTCCTCTATATATTGACTTTGTAATATACTTTTCTGTAATCAATGTATAATATGCGGTTCTGGTCCAATCAGTTAAACTCCTGTGGCATTCTATCCTGTGACTATTACCCAATTTAATCATTCTACTGCTGAGGTAGCTTCCCATGCCTTGGCTGTTTGGGATGTAGTACACTGTCATACGTGCTACAAAGATAACATCACCTAATTATAGTTAATATATTTCTTCTTTCTCTACTAGGCTGTAAACTCCTTTGGGGCATCAATAATGTTTGACTTTCCTCTGTGTTCCAGCACTTAATGAGTTTTATACCTGACACAGCACAGACACAAAACAACCATTTGCTGAGTGTAATGGGACCAGTGGGACGTGGAGGCCTCTTCTGGAGAAATGCTATACCTGACCAGGGTGCTGATTTTCCACTTAGGACAGAATCTCTCCTGGAAGTTGTGCTTGATTGTGGAGCACCCAGGTCAGAAGGACTCTCTGCACTATTCAACTTGGGGATGTGATTGCTGATCACTTAAGTGTGGCTGGGATGATTTGATGGAGAAACTAAACTTCAAATTTTATTTCATTTGAGTTAAATAACCAAATGTGCTTGTTTTTTTTTTGTTGTTGTTGTTGTTGTTGTTTTTTTTGTTTGTTTGTTTGTTTTCTCCGGTACCAGGAAACGAACTCACAACCTTGCGCTTGCCAGGCAGGCGCTTTGCCGCTGAGCTAAATCCCCAGCCCACCAAATGTGCTTGTGACTGCCATGTCAGTTATTAGGAGCAAGATTTAAACAACTAGTGAATACCTCCTAATAATAGAAAATAGGGTTTTTTGTTGTTGATGATGTATTTTTAAATACATGATCATGTTAGTACTTATGAATGATAAGTGATTCACAAGTATTCAGCAACCATCAGCTTACTGGGTACTGAAGTTTTCTTTTGTTGATGAAGTTAAATAAGATAATTACACAAAGCCCTTCAGCTGCTGCTCAGTGTGGTAGCTGTTGTTCCATACTTACCATGCAGCAGGCATCAGAGATATGAATCTAACCCTTGCCCAGCCATGTTTCTGAGCAAGTTGGGTAATGTTTCCATGTTTCCCAGCCAGAGTCCTATTTACCCACTGGCTTAGAATATGCTTTAGCACCACTTCTGATTGATCCTTCATGGCAGTAAATCTGAGGTCTCTAACTTCTTCTTTCCTCCTTCTTTCTCAAGGATTTCAGGACTTGTCACCCTACATCCAGACTCTCACTTGTACCTTGCAGTCATTTGGCAGATTTCAAGATGAGTTTTCCCAAAACACAGCTGTGAACATGTTTCTTTGCAGCCCTGCCTCCGCCAAGGCTCCTTACCCAGAGGTCAAAGCCTATTCCTGTCCTTGGTGCTGAGTGTCCTGCAGGCAGCTCTCCTCTCTCCCATCCCAGTCCATCTACTCTTCTTCCAACCATTCTGCTTTCCTACATGATACTCTTGGTTTTACCACTTCCAGCTGGCAGTACCTGCACACGTCCCTTCCTGCCTGGGCCCACATCGCCTCTCTGTTCTTCCTGCTGAGCTCTGCCCCCAGCTCCCAGCCAGAGGCTGCTTTTGCCATGCATGTGAGCAAACCTCCTGGCACTTGGCTGCTCCCCTTCTTACCATGTCTATTTGCACTACTTTGCGTTGAATTGATTTACAGGTATTTCCCATGTAAATTTAAAAATCTATAAAGTCAAAGATGGTGTCTTGACATCTCTGTGTCTCATACCATCAACCAAGCCAAGCACAGTAGATGTGAAAGATCTGTTAAAAAGAGGGAGTGAATTTACAAAAATATTTCAACATTTAGGACATAATTCTGCTTTTAAAGTAGAGTCCTTTCTTAATAAAGGTGGTCCTAAATGCACGGAACAATTTTTTTATAAAAATCACAATGAATCCTCTTAATCACAAAAAACGCAGATGCCTGCATATAGCAAGGAGATTGTAATATTGAAAAAGTGAGCATGGCAAAAGTGAATCACAAAGGTCTACTCTACAGAAATTCTTATATGCTAATGGTGCTCTTCATGTGGTAAAAAACAGCTTTCTATCTCTGGTTCAGTAAGTATAAACGTAGTTTCACTAGACAAAATGGTAGGAGTTCACCATTGTAATTCCATTGCATATCTCTAATGTTTTATCAAAGAATTATTGTCTTATTCTTTTTAATGGTTTGAGCAATCTTTCATTCTTACATCTAGTAATCTGAGCAGTGTAATTGAGAATAGCAATATGTAATGTAACAACCACTGTTGATTTGTATTATTTTGTCTTGAGACACTGTATCATTTTGAATGTTCTTGCATTGATTTGATTATGTTCGTAATACTGGTATGCTCCTACTGTTCTATTTTTTTTGGTTTGTTTGTTTCACATTTACTACTCTCTTTAAAATTAAAAATAAGTATATATGTAGTTTGCTTGGATTACAGTCCAGATGCAGATGCTAAAGATGAAACTTAACTTTTAGCTTTCATTTTGATTTTGCTTCAGGTTTAGGTTCAGTGTTGACATTTTCATGAAAATAACTGACTTTTGTTCCCAGGTTAGGCAATGGCAGGAGACAGTTTACTGGTTAGTCCTGTTACCTGCAATGTATTTATTGGACATCCCAATGTGCATGACCAGGTACTCGGTGCAACTGAGAATTATTAAGACAATCCTGCTGACACCCAGAACATCAGACAAAAAGATGGTTGTAGGAGCCATCACTGTGTACCAGGAAGACTATTGATTTCTGGATTAAACCACAAAAGCAACTGTTGAGTGCCCCTTTGTGACCAAAAATGGTAATAGAATAGGGCTTAAGAAAGGTCTGAATTCACTACAAATGGAAAGTTTAAAATCCTGCTGTTTCTGATTTTTACATTGGAAACTGAATTAGCACATTATAAAGCTTCTAAGTAAGACTGCCCAGCAGGACCATTGTCAGAGCTGGTGGAGACAGGCCAGAATGGGTGTAAAGTCCTCTGGGGAGCTAATTTCTTTATTCACAGTGAGCTCTCCTCCTCAGGCTGTTGTTGCTGTAATTGGCATCAAGGGAGGATGGCTGTACTGCCTGACAGTGATGACAATGATCTCCTTAGGGGCTCATACTTTATAAAGAAACAAAGAACAGGAACATATCTTAAACCAGGAGATAGGAGTACAATCAAGACTCCACCCTTGCAGAGGTTGGCGTCTTTAAAAAAGAGCCTAAACCTGGGAGTTGAGCCCTATAATCCCTAGAGGCATATGATGAACCCTAGTAAAAACCACTTCTTCTGAGTGATGTTTTCTATAGTTGGCCAACCGGGCTGAGGTGAGTAGCAAGGGAACTGCCAGCAAAACCTTGAAGCGCTTACACATTCAATGATTTCATTATGCTTGGTGTCAGGTCAAAAACTTAAATTAGCAGGTGAACATTTTTCTTAGTATAAGAGGGAAAGCAGTAATGCACTCGATATCTTTCTCCTTAAATATCACTTTCTAAACAAGTAATACTTGCTGACTATGCCCTGGGAAATGTGCTTGAGCAAAAGTAGTACTTCCTGAAACAGATACTGGAAATTGGATTTCCAATACTGAATGAATTGCTCTTGTCATCATTGTTACCGGTCATATTGATGGAAGTTTTCATTTCAATCATACTTTATATTGTGCTCTAAGTATTTTTTCCTAAATATTCCCTCTGGGCCTCATAGTAACCCTGGCAACTAGATAAGGGGATGGGGGTGTGCTCTCCTCATTTCACATTCGAGAAAGCCAAGGAGAACAGAAGTTCTCAGGGTTATTACTGATAGAATGAAGGTATTGTTACTGTTAGGAGCCAACTATTTCTAGGTCCTAAAGCTTGAAGAGTTTTTTTTCAATCAGTGGAAAAGAACAATTTAGCAAAGAATATGGCAAAGCCACAGATTGATCGCACTCTCTGCATACTACTATGTGTGTTTCAAATTTCTTGAATGAATTTCCTGTTTCCCATTCTGGGAGCAGTAAGTACTGAATGAGTTCCCATTTTGGTGTATCTATTATCTTCTCTGCTAGCGCTCAGCGTCAAGCTCCTCTGGGTTCCTGAAGGCTTGGTAACAGCAGGCAAAGTTGCAGGCTTAAATGACTGTGCTTGCTGTAATTGCTAAAAAGCACTCTCCAACTGTTCTGTCCAGGATGAGCCTCTGCCTAGGGGCAAGTTTGGTCCTGGCCCCTGGACTTTCAGTCTGGATCTTGCAGATGTTATGGCAAGAAGAGTCTTACATTCTCCATTTTCCTGCAGTAAGCTTTTTTATTTTACTATATTTTTCTGTTTATAGGAATTTTGTGGTGGCCACATGGAATCTCCACATTCCCCATACCCAAGCTCCACCATCATTAATATCACACATTGTTGTAATTGAACCAAAGCACTATTAATGTAAGTCTATACTTTATTCAGGAATCCTTAGTTTTCCCCCAGGGTTCTTCTGGGTCCCAGGATACCATGCAGGATCCCATATTACATTAGTTTCACCATGCCTCTTTCCACTAGTCTGGGCTGTGATAATTTCTTACCCATTTCTTGATTTTGATGAACCAGACAGTATTGAGAAGTACTGGCCAAGCGTCTTATACACTCTGATCTGGCTGGGGTCTGTCTGATACTGTTTTCATTATTAGAATCATGGTGACTTTGGAGTGAAAGACCATAGAGCCCAGATTTATGACATCCTGTCAACAGTATGAGCTACAACTTCACTTGCACTCTTGATGCCGGCCTTGGTTAACTGGCTGGACAGTGCTGGTCATGTTTCCCAGGCATAAGTCTTGTTAAAAGAAAAAGCCCTAGACAAACTTAACTGCGTTTATTTGAGCAAAAATATAAATGATGACAAATCAAGTAGCCAAGCTTGTGGAAAACTAAAGTGAGATATAGAGATAAGCTGGTTGATTTCTTGGTTACAGAGCCTTCTTTCTACACAGAACTCAGCTACTGTGATTGAAATTCATATTAATTTGATCTATCAGAAATAGTACCAGAGCTTAATCCAATCAATTGCCTCCTACAAATTTTATTTCACCATTTTCCCCTCTTTCCAAATTGTAGATACTGGATGAAGTCACTATGAACATCTCTTAAAGTGTGGGAGGTTGTGTCTGCCTCCTTGAAGGTGGAATGCCTACATAATTTTTTCAGATTTCTTCTAGGAAGGAAAATTGCCTCTTGTCCCCATTTATTTGTTGCTATCCAATGGATTCATAGATATCTATTTGATCCCTTGGGTTACAGCCCAATACATTTATCATCTTTCTTACTTTATTCTAGCTTTGTCTCCTAGGAGCCCTTTCCATGAGCTCGTGTCTCTGACATACTACTTCACTGTTTAGGTTTGTTGTGTTGTGTTGTGTTGTGTTGTCTTTTGATCATTTTCTTCCTTCCTGGCACAACAAGCTGCTCTAAGCACATTCTGTATTGCTTCCTGCCCTAGTCTTAGAGTCAGCCATTTCTCCAAGGAGCCCTGGTTCCTTTCATTAAAGAATGGAATTGGAAAATAAGATCTGGTGACTCTTTCCATTTTTAACAAATGAAATATTTATACACATGTAAGAAGGAATATAAGAAATATTACGATGTTTTCCTTTTACTCTGTGTAGGTCTATGGGGACCAAGGAGAATAGCCGATCAAGTTTAGCTGTGCTCCATTTAGAATTTGTGACATGAAGGGGTAATACTACCTTTACAGAGTCATAGATTGATTCCCAGGTTTTTCTTTCCTTTTTTTATTCATACATTTATTTCTTGGAGGCAAAGGATAAAACTACCTTTCTTCAATATTATAATACCACCTACACGATTACATAAAACAAATATTCTAAAAAGTACCTTTGTTCATTTCTTACCTTACTATATTTTTGTGTAATGCTAAAACTTTTACTGAAATCCCTGTGGTTCTCTTTCTGTATGTTTCCCCAAATTCATGTCTATTAAACAAAGCAGATAAGACCATTCAATGCACTTATTTAAAGAGAGGCATTTGACCAGGCAGTGAAGGCCGACTTTCTTTTCTCTAACTTTCCGTGTCTTACAAAGCACTGAAGTTTCATGCCACAAGCCCTTGGCAGTTCTGTTTGCAGATACTTGTGAAATTTAATTTTCCTGGATATTTGTTATCCATTTATTTCATGTTCAAATTGATTTAAGTGCAGTGCTCCTATTTCATTGTTTATGACTGCTCTCACATCAGCTAGAAGTATGACATGCAGTCGTACAATGTTCCTTGGAACCAGACTTTTCTTTTAATTCACTTATTCCAGCCTGAGATTGTTTTTGCCTTTCTTAATCAGAGCAAATAAATCAGATCTCATTTTCTGTCTCCACCTTAGAGGGTTAAAATGTGTATTTCAGCCACCTTTCTCAGCTTTGCTGAATAGCATTCACCTGACACTAGAATTGTGCAGTTTCCTGAGCTGTTCTCGTTTCTCAGGGATTAGATACGTGAAGAATCCATGTTACTCTTGGAGATTTATATCTGTCAGCAGTCAGGAAACCATCAGTCTTACTGGGAGTGGTAGTTTACACCTGTAATCACAGCACTGGAGAGGCTAAAGCAGAAGGATCACTGCCAGTTCAAGGCCAGCCTGGGCCTCCAGACCCTATCTCAAAAAACAAAACAGACAAAAAAACAAAGAAAAAAAACCATGAACAAACAAGAACCCCAAACAAAACAAAAACAAAAATTAGTCTCATCAATTACAAGAAATCCCAGTATGGCTATAAGTAGGTTTGTTTTCAGTAGAAACCCTATAGGCCAGGAAAGAGTGGGATGATAAATTCAAAATGCTGAAGGAAAAAACAAAAGAAAAAAACCCCTGCCAATCAAAAATACTTTTTCCAGCAAAGTCAGCCTTCAGTAATGAGGAAGAAGTAAAAATCTCCCCTGAAAAAAGTCACCACTGGGTCTGCTTTACAAGAACTGCTGAAGGGAGTTCTTTAAATTGAAACAAAACCATTGATCAATAACATAAAACATGAAAGCACAACAACTAAAAAGTGATACAAAAGTGATACAAAAAGTGATACAATTTAAAATACTCTAGGATTATAATGTTGGTGTGCAAAGCAGTTTTATCTCTGGTACATAGGTTATAAAACACAATTAGAAAGCCAGGTGTAGTAGCAGCATGTACCTGCAATCCCAGTACTTAGGAGACTGAGGCAGGAGGATCACTGTGTGTTTGAGGCCAGCCTGGGCTACAAAGTGAATTCAAGGCCAGCCTGACCTGCATAGTGAGACCCTGCCTCCAAAAAGATACACAGAAAAAACCCCAAAACAATACAATTAGAAACAATGGTCGATCAAATAGTCCAGGACATGAATTACAAAATTCTGGCATCAAAAACATAACATGTGTGTTTTAAGTATGTAGTAAAAATGTGAACTGGTTATATAGCATCAAGGTTCAATTTTTATCAGCTTGAAATAGTCTAAGATATTTTATGTAAGCCCAGTAGTAAGCACAAAGAAAAAGATCTATATTCAATACATGAAACATGCATAGAAAAGATTTTAAGTGTGCCACTTAATGTGATTTCAATATGGTTGAGTATGTCCCCTCAGGGTTCATGTACCATTTATATAGGGCCACTAGTAGAGGGTCTCTGCAGCACCCACCAGCTTTTTCCCCTGTACCCACATCTCCACCAGGGAGGAAGGGGAGAGTGGACAGTAGGCAAGATCTGTGAGCTCTGGGGCCAGAATGCCTGTGTTGGAATCCTGGTACTACAGATACTGGCTCTGTTTACCTTAGGAAAGTCACTTTACCTCATTAAACTTCATTTCTGCTTTTCCATAATGATCATAGTGCATATTTTTCAGGGTTTGCAGGGAAGATTATGTAAAATAATGTGTGAAGTGCACTTGATTTTCTTTCATGGTAGTTCTGGTCCATAAAGTGATCACTGAATTAGGGAAAGTTGAACCACTGTCTTGTGGGCCTCCAACACCAGAGCCGGGATTGGGAGCCAAAAACTCAGTTATCCAAAATGTAATTCTCATTATTTGCAATAGTTCCGTTCTGTTAAGTCATCTCCAGCACACAGTGAGGAAGGACTGCAGCTCTGCTCCTAGGAGAGCACAGGCTAGGTTCCTGCAGTCCCTGGTCACATTATTTTTATCAATAAATCAGTGTGTAACCTGGTTTTCTGTGCTTCTGTGTGAGATACATTTAATAAGAAAGGTTGAGTCATGAACATTAGACTCTCGGCCAGCAGCACCATTGCTCCTGCCTGAGTGAAGCTTCTTCCCACAGCCTCCCTGCACTTGGGAACACCAACAGTGCTTCAGCATGATGTGTGCAGGCAGTGTCAGCAGCAAAGTCACCCCAAAGCCTCCAAATGGGAAACATGTGGTTTCTTTATGGTATAAAACCTGGAACAAGAAAGCAGAGCAGTCTACCAGGTAGCTCTCTGCACATGTCCACAGATGTGGATATTGATTTGGGGATTGCAGTTAAGTTTTAGTGAATAAGTAAACTTGTGAATATAGAACCCATGAATAATCAAGATCGGCTGTACCTAATATCATGACTTCTGGGAAGCATTCATTGTTGTTATTACTCTCATTCTGCTGGGAGGGAGAGGTAACAGAGGGCAAGGACACAGCCCTGCCTGCTTCTGCTCCGCTGGCCATGTCCGGTACCTAGCTGGGAGGAAAGGAAGTAGCAGTACATTCCCACCTTGCTCTGGCTGACCGTTCCCTACATTCCTTCTGTACTTTCTCTTTTTTCCTTCCTTCTTTCTGGTCCTCCACTCTTCTTACTATGTGCAAGGGTCTAGTTCAATACTGTATATAATGGATATGAAGACCAGAAAGCATTGCCTCTCCCCCCAGACTCTGCATTGCCAGGTACTGGGAAGATGAAACAGACACATGTATCTCAAAGTGCCAGGATCCAGAAAGCTATGTGAGCATGTCACTGAGTCCATCCAGAGGTCTTCGGTCACATCCTGCTAACCTGTGTCCTGCTTGACAATAGGCTCACTTATAACAAACAGGAATTCAAGCATTCTCTGCCACGATTCCTTTCTATTAGCATTTCCTTGACATAGAACCTATCCTGGCATTGTGGTTTGGGGTGTGCTTTGGGCAGCTGTTTAATTTTCCTATATTTTTGAAGCATCTGTTACCTTTTTTCTAACACAGTTTCCTTGTTGGCTGTGTGCACTGACTCTATGCTGCCTCTCTGAAGAGGAGTTAACTGGATGCACCGCTCGCATTGGTAATTCGAGAACTAGCAGCTAGATACATGCTTGGAGACCACAGAGCAGCAGAACTCCCTCTGATTCAGCACGTATCTCAGCATGCCCAGTATGGGTTGGGCAGGATCAGAGTCCAGAGCAGAGAGACACACTCCAGCCAAGTCTAAGAGGGAGTTTTCTGACAGCTCCTGCTGTCTTCACAAAGTGGGAAGGGCCTTGTAACTAGTATATCCCCGACCTGTCTGGCAGGTCCAGATGGGCACATGTCAAGAGGGTGAGTCTGCTTAACTACGGAGTTACAGAGTGCAGAGGGGGAAGCTGGGGTGCTCTCTGTGTTGGGACACTCCAAAAGACAAAACCATAACCAACACGGAGGATGTGTGTGTGTGTTAGGGAGATTTATTTTAAGGAACTGGTTCACAAGTTGTGGAGAATGCCAAGCTCAAAGACTGCAGGGTGGGCAGGCAGGGTGGAGACCCAGGAAAGAGCTGATATTGCAACTCAAGTCCAAAAGTGCATGGAGACAGAACTCCTGCCTTGTTGGAGGTCTGTCTTTTTCTTTTAAGGCCTTCAACTGACTAGATGGGCCCATCCACATTATGGAGGGAATCTGATTTACTCCATGCCTGTAGAGTTACATGTTAACCACATCTTAAAAACACCTTTGCCCCAACATCTAGACTCCCTGGCCAAATACCTAGGTACGATTGCTCAACCAAATGGAAATACAGCATCAATCATCCTACCACCTCCCTCAATCCTCTCCCTGGGTGTTTCCATGTCTAACACTTAATAATCAGCGTGATTTAAATCCAAGTCTCAGAAAAAGCATGCATATGCCCACTGGATTGAGCACTTAGAGTCAGCCACTGAGCCGTCTAGTTCACGTGACAAATATGAACTCTACTCTAAGAGAAAGGGAATGAGTGCATTCACACACTCTCTTCACTCGGGGGCAAGTGGAGTTCCAATGTGAGCTGACATCTGTTGCTCCAAGAAACTCTCCAGCAAGAACGCACATGTTTAGCACCACAGTGAATCAGACAACAGGTGGAGGACAAGAATCTGTGCCAGTAGATCCTTCCTGAAGCTATATGGCTGAGCATTTGTACACCTCCCGTGTAAGGGGTGTGTAGAGTTCTAGCTTTACAGGTGTCTACCCAACTGTTACCTTCAAGGATTTCATCATGTTACAATGCTAGTCATTCTGACCTACTTTTTAATATTTTGGGTTCCTACTCACCATTTATTAGCTCTCAAAGACTTTGTGTTCCTTGGTAGTTCTTATTTATTTACCCTTGAGTGAATTCCCTAACAGGATATATTTCCATTTCCATTATAATAAAATCTCTTTTGTAGATCTAGATAAAACCATGGGCACAGGCAGATTATTATAAAACGTCCTTGTTCTTGAAGTTAAAAATCTAATAGTTGAGGCAGTACATTTTTTGTTTGTTTGTTTTTGAGAAATTGTAAACTGCCTCAATTCTAAACTGCCAGTTTTAGGATTAGCTTGCTGAACATTAACTTGAATTCAATCTACTCTTGAAGTTTGTTCTTTTGCTTTTCAATAACTCATAGGAACATTAGCTTGAGAAGTTTGTTCTCATAATTTGCAGCAATTCTTTCAGTGCCATAGTGATTTTTTATTGTGAATTTTTTCTCCTCTTCTGAATAGAATAAGAACCAAGACCATGGGCTGGGAAATGGCTTCAAAAATTGAGGGCAGGTCTCTAGAAGCTGTTGCTGTGCCAGGCTTGAAACATCACAGTGCCATTCCTAAGTCCATTCTTACATGGAACAAAGGCATTGCTTAGTTCATTCTTTAAAGGTACCATTTAGCAAATGGCCCCAGAGCCCCTACTTTGGGATCCTGGACATGCAAAATTGAGGCAATAAATGAGCAGTTGGTTCTTGGAAAGCTGTGCAAAGGCATAGCCATGGAGATTTCAGAGTTGAGAAGGAAGCTCTATCCAGCTTCTCTTTTTGGGGAGCATATGGAGGCTATGAGAACCCCTGTGATATATCAGACAAGGCAGGGCATCCAGTCCTGAAATAGCCGGTGCCTTTGGGAGATACTCTCCACTCAAACTAGCCTCAGAATTTTGCATGTCAGGGTCACCATCGAGGGCCACAGTTACATTAGGTTGGTTCGCTGCTGAACGTGTTTCTGGGTTGGTTGGTGATGAAAGGAAGCGGATGACTATGGCAAAGCCAGGTATTCAACTATTGGGTTATGAAATAGACTCATCATCCTGGACATGCTCACCTATCATTACTAAGACAAAAACATCCCTTCTTTGAAACAAAAAAGTAGAAGAGCTTTCCCAAGCACCCTGCCACCTGGATTTATTCAGTGATTAGTTATTGCCTTATTGTTCATTGATCAAACCATCCATAACTTTATACAACTATTGACCAGTGCAATCACCAGACCAGTCCTCAGGAGTGATCCTCCATCCAGATGCAGACACTCATTGTTGACTTTAGGCTGTGACATTTATCAAGCCATTGATGTTGTCAGAAAGATCTTGAGGACTTCCACACTGTTTAAGGTAATATTCAAGGAAGACCCTTTGCCCTTGCCCTTCCAAATACCATTCAAGAATAAAGTCCAAATTTAATCTTAAGTTTCCCCATTATAGGTTACCTGTAGCCTTCAGTTTTTCAAGCTTTTATCTATCAATAAAAAGAATTTTTTGAAAGATGGAGCTCGTGACTTGTGCTGTGACAGATCAGATTTGTATGATCCCAAGTGTGCATCATATCCAGCTTCCTACCACAAGATCACCTGGTACATTCAGGTCATTTTGTTGAGCACATTCATCTATTGCAAAAGTGGGCATTTTGAAAAACACTTCTGGGGATGCTGGTGTTCATTATTCTCAAGAAGATGGAAGAAGAACATCAAAATATTTTAAGACAAAATGTGTAGTTTGATGTTTACTAATGCACTTATCGAAGAAAATATTTAGGGAGTTCTCCACCCTGTTATAGGTCTTTTAATGCCCCACTCCTTAGAAGCTGAAAATCCAGTCCTTACCCTGAGATAGTTCAATCTCATGGAGGAGTCAAACAGTGGAACAAATTAACCCAACACAATGCAAAAAGGTGCTGAAGGACCAGTAGGCAGGGGCCTTTGTATGAAATCAAATGTTTCCCTCAAAAAGGAAGAGACTGAGCTGAGTTGTAGCCATTTGTGAGTAAGGTTATACTTCTTGAAAAGGTGAGTAAGGTGAATATCTAGCACTCATATTTATTTTTAGGAGTATTTCTATTAATTTATTTGTTTTAATCTTACGAATTTAATTGTGTCTGGTAAACTCTTACAGTCTGACAACATGTTATTCATCAGCATTGGTTTTCAAGGATATTATACATTTTCATCTCTCAGTTGTAATAAGCTTTCAGAAGAAAGGTCATAGAGACCACAACAAAGACTGCCAACTGGAAGTCCAAATTTATTTATTATAATGTATTAATTAATTGTAATTAAGACTGAGAACATTAAAATCCTGTTAACATCATTAGCAGAAAAGAGTGACTTCAATAGTGGTCCATGTTAGATCTGCTGGAAGAATTATGATGAATGAATTATAATTCCACTTCTCAAAATTTCACTTCTCCACTTCTGCAAACAGACTTTATAGAAAAAGATAAGAAAGAAAATTTCCCAGATAAGACAGAGCTACAGTCAAGATATTGGATCAAGGGATTATGGATCATCACAGTGCTAAATTTTATGCTTGAATTGTATCAGGGTAGAGATGTTTTTTAAAATTTTTTTATTTTA
Organism: Chinchilla lanigera; assembly: GCF_000276665.1. Classification (NCBI taxonomy): domain Eukaryota; kingdom Metazoa; phylum Chordata; class Mammalia; order Rodentia; family Chinchillidae; genus Chinchilla; species Chinchilla lanigera. The sequence goes on along the minus strand of NW_004955492.1, from coordinate 5,570,308 downwards.
AAGAGACAAGAAGACGAAATAACAAAAAAGATAAAAACAAAACACAAAAACAATAAAAACGATAGAGAATTTCAAAACAAGATGATAGGAAATTAACAGTGATTGCTGTATCACATATTGTTATCTTCAACAACGTTGCTCAGATAACCAGATATATATAAGAATGCAAGACTGAGCAAACAATTAAAGAGAATAAAAATAATTTAAAAAATAGAAATGATACAGAGTTTCTCTGATCAAGATGGTAGGAATTCAAAAATGGTTGTTATATTGCACATTGTTGTCCTCAAATTAGTTGTTCAGATTACCAGATATAAGCATGAAAATATATGAGGGTAGAGATCTTGAATGTTACAATTGGGATATTAAGGTCATTATCAGTTGATAAATTTGAGCGAATAAATTGCTAAACTACACAGTTGTCTGAATCTAAGTACAGAGAGCAGCAGTAGGCTAGGAGTGTAGCTCAGTGGCAGAATACTTATCTAGCATGCATGAGGCCCTGGGTTTGGTCCCCAACATACAGAGAGAGAGAAAGAGGTGAGGGAGAGAGAGAGGAAGAAAGAGAGAGAAAAAAAGAAGAGAGAGAGAGAGAGAGGATCATTTCAAAATCATGGCTCTGAGTGAAACTGCAATGTACGTCATTTGGTGCAGCCCAAAATCCCTTCCCACAGTTTTATTATTTATTGCTACATAACAGTCACCCTAAAACTTAATGAAGAATTTTTTCTTACAATTCCATAAGTGACTGCACCCAGCTTTATATTCTTCCACACCATGGAATGTTGGCCATGGGGTTATCTGAGGGCTCAACTGGGTTGGAACAACCAGAATGATCACTCACACGTCTGATGGCTCATGAGACCAAATGGGAAGCTAGGTTCAGCTGGGATGGTAAAATGACTGAATCTCAATCTCTCTTAATATCTGTGTGTCTGTGTGTCTGTCTGTGTTTGTGTCTGTCTGTCTTTCTCTGTGTCTCAGGGCCATCTCCTCTACGATTGGTCTTTCCTCTTGGTCTTCCTGTGACTTCTCTACATGGTCTCCTCTAGATTTCTAACATGATATCTCAGGTTACCAAGTGAAAAAGAAGAACCTTCTATGCATTCTTTACTGTTAGAAAAATGAAATATCAATAAAACAAAGTATTAAATTAATAATATTTATTGTTTATAATAAACACTATTTTCAGCATCAATTGCTTATTTACAAAATCCAAAAAATAACAGCATAAATAAATTCCTATATTAACTACAATGAAAATAAAAATAAAAATCTACAACAAAAATAATCTGTACTTCAATTATGACCCCTAAGGCAGTCTCCTCATGTTAAAATAGCGTGTTCTGCATGTAAGTTTTGCTTACAGTGATAGCATATATGTCTTGTTTTCCTGCCTTTTTTTGTAGAACATACTTGCCGTCTTCCTGGTCTTGCTATTTTGTTATGAAGTTCTTGTGATGTTTTACCTGTCTATTCACTGGTCTGCTCCAGACTTCTTTTGTGGAGTTCTTTTGGGCAGATACATATTATTCTTCCTCTGTTGTAATTGATCTTTTATCAATTCCAGTCCCAATTTGTCCAATACAAAAAATTTCCAACATTGAATGGCAGTGTTGGCATTCCATCTTTTAAGTTTCAACACTGGCAAGAACCTGATACCATTTTCTGACCTGGTTTGAACATGGCTCTTTTGTAGCATTTCAACTAGTCAAATATTTATCTACATTATTGTTTTCTTTCTCATCTGAGTCAAGGTCTTCATTCTTTACTTCTCTATCGGTCATTTCTTGCTCCATCTCACTGTAGCAACTTCTTTGGCTTATATGATGCATGTCATAGAAATAACCTACAAAGCAGTTTGTCTCTTTGTCCCACATATTAACTTTGTCTATTTCATCTACTACTATAGACTCTGCAGACCTGCCTTTAAAATCCTGTTACAAGCCAGGTACAGTGGGGCACATGCCTATAATCTCAGCTATTTGGGTGGCTGAAGCAAGAGATTTGCAAATTCAAGGCCAGTCTAGGCAATTTAGTAAGACTGTATCTCAGAATAAAAAGGATAGGGGATGTAGCTCAGTGGAGGGGAGAGAAGGTAGTTTGTACCCTAAAAAATGTCTGTGAGACAATAGTTTACTTTCTCTAACATCTTACCCTCCACCCCTTCCTGTTGACAAAGCACCCTTGGGATAAGATACCTTGTACTATTCTAGAAAGAAGACAGTCTTTAGATGGAGATAGGCCCAGCATTTATTTTATTTTTATATAGCTATGGGCAAGTCATATGCTGTCTGAGGCCCAGTTTTCTCATTCATAAATAGGAATGATACTGAACTTTCAGAGTAGTGCCAGACCCTTAAGCACTTAGTAGTGGTAGTGATTATCGTAACTGAGTGCTGGTTCTGGCCCAGGCTGTCAGCAAGATTCTCTTCTATGGAGAAGCCTGAAACTATATCTGCAAAAGGAGCAAAGAAACAGACCTAGGATCGTGGAAATGGAATCGTGCAGCGTGTACTTTTTTTCACAAGGCTTCTTTCATCCAGTATAATAGGTGAAATTCATCTGTGTCTTAGGTGTATCAATAGTGGGTAAATTCCATTATATAAATACATTACAGTGCATTCAGTTCTTCTGTTTGTGGACATCTGTGCTGTTTTCAGTTCTTATCTATCATAAATACAGAGGCTGAGAATATTCTAGAACAAGTCTTTGTCAGGTCTATAGTCCTCTGCTCTACCAGCTGAGCCGTCTTTGTAGCAGTGTATGCTTTCATTTCTCTGAAATATATACCTAGAAGTGGAATTCTCAGGCCATAAGAGCAGTGTGGAGTGGGTACATGAATCACCTGGTGAATCACTTTCAACCTCGACTCAAAGTTGTAAAAGCATCCTGGTACCGGAGAAAAACCAAAAAAAAAAAAAAAAAAAAAGTTGTAAAAGCAAGTTTTCATGCGGCATTGTACTGAATTGGAATAATTCTATAAGAAAAATCAAAACAAAACATTTAATAAAGTAAATTATACATACACAAAAATGTAGCACAGCATAAGGTGGGTAAAACTCACCTGTTGATAATTTATCACACATGCATACACCTTGCCCTTTGTCATGTGAGTGGGCGAACACAGAATTTGCTTCTTGTATTCCCCTCCATGCAGCTACTATGACATATAGCCAGCTAAAGTAAAGAAAGAGTAAATTTTTTCATCATCAAATTATGGTCTGGGTATATTTCACCCAACCTTAGTCATATTGAGGTAGTCTTTCAATGCGGATGAGGGGAGGAAGGAGGGAGGAAGCTTTGGGAGAGGTGATTGTGGCACAATCAGGGCACACTCAACGCCCAGGTCTGTATTTCCACCACTCTTCCACAGTCGGAGGAACCAGGGCTTTGTGGGGACAGAGTTGATTTTAGGGCTGGAGAACAAATACAGATATTCCTCCTTTAATAACTGACCTATTTATCAACTGTTTGGACTTGCAGCCCATATTTTTTGTACAATTCTGTACATCTTGTTTACAGAAACTCAAAGTCTTTTTTGTGCAGTATGCTGTGTTTATAGAGTACAGTAATATTTGCTGATTGTATTATATAGTATGCTATCACGGTTTTATGTTCTGTTATACATTGCAGTACTGCATGTAAGAGTTGTATAAGTAAAAGTCATCAAGTTGGAGTTTCCTTTGACCATTTCTTTGTTCTGAATATTGTAGTGTACCTATTGTGTATAGGTCCTCATTTAGAGACCAATTCAGTTAATGATCCCATTCAGGAACAGATCTCAGTTGTTAAACACAAAATGTCTGTATGCAGATGGGCCTGGAACACCTTGTCATGTAGAAAGCAAGGATGTACTCAAACTAAACAAAATATTGATGGGAGTCTCCCAAAGCCATCTGAGAAACTTCCAACAATCAAAGAAGGAACAATTTGACAAATAAATAATGTAGTATTTGATAACACAAAGTATAAAATAAATATGTCTGAGTCTATAGAGATAGAAATAAGTCAACAAATGAAGAGATAAATCTTCTCTGCAGAAGTACTAATAATTTCTATGTACCATCCTCCTTAAGGTGATGGAACATAACTCCCCACTCTGTAGGTTGATCTCTGCATAATGGCATCTTTCAAAAGTGTTTGGCAGGAGCTCAGATGGAATAAGAAGTCTATGGTGGAGACATGTGGCCAACACTGCCTTCACATCCAGATGGCCAGGGTCAGCACCACAGTAGTAAGTCATGGCAGTAACAGGCACCATCAATAGGATGGGGCAAAGTCTTTGGCCGTCCCTCCCAACCCCATACTCATGACAAAAACATCAGACAAGTTCCAGTTCAGGGACATCCTACAAAACATCTAGCCAATACTTTCCAGTACTGTCAAGGTCCTCAAAGCCAGGAAAGTTCGAGAAAATATGACAGTCTACAGGAGCCTAAAGAGACACAATGACCACATATGCTGCAGCATCCTGGAAGGAACTCTGAAGTGGGAAAAAGATTTTATGTAAAAACTGAGGAAATTCAAATAATATATGAACATTATTTAATAATATGCCAGTGTTGACTCATCACTTTTGACAAATATGTCAGAGGAAATTAAAATGTTAACAATGGGGGAAACTAGGTGAGGAGGATGCAGGTAACTTCTGCACTACTTCTGCGGCAAGCAGAAACACTGAAAAGGCACCCAGAATTTTGAGGCAGATTTATCCTACATTGACAGGCACCAGTTGGGATCACTCCCAAAATATCAGGCCCCAAAGCCTCAGGGAGGAAGGTTTTTATGGGACTGCAAAAGGGAAGTACAGTGGTAGAGGACTTGATTGGTTCTTACAATATGCATCACAGTGACCAGCTGTTTCTAGGAGACAGAAGCAACCAGAACTGCAACAGGAACTATTAGCTGGGCGACTAAGAAACTGGAGTATACTGGCTGGGGAGGCTGGGTTTTTTTGTTGTTACACTACCTCTACTTTTTCTCTTAAGTTAAAACTATTCTAAAATTAAAAATTTATTTTTTAAAAAATGCATGGGCACTAGGGAAACTGAAAATAGGTCCTTTTCGGCTGGTACAGAAAGAGTGAGGTGGGAGTTGCTAAGGAGAGATGCTGATGATAAGAAAGAGTTCAGGTAATGCAGGGTTTCATGTGCTCAGCTCTTTCCTCCCTCTAAAGGCTGCAAAGGAGGCTGGGTCCAGAAAAGAAAAGGAGATCTGAATTTGAGAGATGCATGCAGTTATCCATCTATCACCTTCCCATCTCTCCCTCAGCATATAGCTACCCATCCACCTACATATGTACATCAGATTTAAAAGAGAATAGTATAACTGCCCCACATTTTACAATTGTCCTTACAAATACTCTCCTAGTCCCTGGTCCTTTGATAACAAAGTTTCTGTTTGCAGGTAGAAGCTGCACTACAGTTTATTGGGAGGTGAGTGGGATTATTCTGTTATATTTGATGATTCTTGTGAAAGCTGTTTCTGGCACAGGTGTCCGCCACAGTGGAGAAGTACATAGCTATTCAGTAATTGATGGATGATGGCAGGCAGGTTGTGTAAAAAATGATTGTTGTTGTTCTGGAGCATTAGGGTTTAGATCTGGACATCCCCACAAAGCCTCACGTGTTTAGAGGCAGGGCTTTGGGAGGTGGTTGTGTCCTGGGGGTGCCATACTTGTTGGTGGATCCATGCACCAGTGAGTTCAGCGCTGAGCCTGTGGGTAGGAGGCGTGGCCTTATTGAAAACTGGGTTAAATAACCCTAAGTTATTGCAGGCTGATCAGGCCCACAATCTCCCAAGCGAGTGGACGGCGAAGGCTTAAATAAATGAGACAGTGGCAGTGATTTCAGGTCTCCAGGAGGGACTGACTCTCTTACAACTTCAGCATTCTCTAAGTTAGCCAAAGACTGCTCTGGGGGCTCATATTTATTTGGTTTTCAAATAAAGGGAGAGGATACTCAAGAAAATGTGGGAATCTCACAGGACCTTGGGAGACTTTTCCCAAATAGTAAATTATGTCAATCAGGAGAACTACCTTATCTTTAGGTTGGTATTTATTGTAGGAGTGTTTTGCAGTCTCCTCGTAGTTAATGGGGGTTGGAGCCAAACATCCTCAGCTGTGGCCTTATCTTGTCAGACAAGGTGCCTAAGCTTCAGACAACTCACAAGTAAACACAGAAAGCCAATTGGTTAATATTAAATCCTGCTCAGAGCCACTTTGTAGTGGTCCTGGTTAGAAGTGCCTCACTAGAAGAAGGGCCAGTGTCTCCCATCCCTCTGTCTGCTTCCTGGATGCTGTGACCTGGTCAGCTGCCCTCTCCAGAAGCCTTATCATGCCATGTCTGTGTCTGAACCTGCCAGCAACAGATTGAAACTTCAGAACCTGTGAGCCAAAATAAACCTCCTTTAAACTGTGGGTGTCAGGTGTTTTGTCCCAACAGCGATAAAGTGATTAAGACAAAGAGTTAAACTTCCTTGGTGGCCGGTGTTGTTAACTACAAAGTTCTGTGGAACAGCCCATCTTTACCCTAACCCTTTCTTTACTTGAAACAAGAATTACATTTAGTGTACAAATACTTTTTGTATTTTACTTGGCCTTTGTGGTGGGTCGAATAGTGTATTCCAAAATTCATATTTGCCTTTCACTTTAAAATGTGATCCTACTTGGAAATGTGAGCTTTGCATATGTGCTTCATTAAGGCCCTAAAGATGAATCATTCCAGATTAAGTGTGTGCCCCAAATCCAATGACTAGTGTCCTTACAATAACAGCAGAGGACACGCAAAGAAGATGGCCTTCTGAGACAGAGGCAGAGACTGAAGCAATGCAGACATGTACTAAGGACTGCCAAGGATTGCCAGTGAGAGCAACGCTGGGGAAGAGGCATGACGCAGATTCTCCTTCCAGCCTCCAGGGAGAATTGACCCCGCAGACACCTGGATTTTGAATTGCTTCCTTCTTGACGTGTGAGGAAATAAATTTCTGTTGTTTGAAGCCATCTGGCTGTGGTCATTTGTTCTGGCAGCCGTAGGAAACTAATATACGCTGCTATTACTCACTCAAATGTTCTTTCAGTTTTCACTCGTGTACTTTACTTCGATTTTTTTATGGGGAAATTCTCTTCTTTATTTTTTTCTGTCTAACTTGGCAGAAGGTAGCAGTGGTCCTTTTAAATTTTACCCAAATAAGAGCTGAGGCTTTTGTGAAACTGCCTGCCTTTTGTTGGTGCAGAACCATGGACGCCACTCCTGCCATGGTCACACCAAAACAAAGCAAGTCGAGAACCACCCAGCAGCTTCTTCAGCTCTTTTGGCTCAGGGGGAAGCATCTTGGCCCTTCCCACTGAGCTCAGCCCTTTGAGGCACCAGCCGGTCCACCTTAACACAAGCACATCTCCATACCCCTCTAAGGCTGTGGTCCAGCCAGGTCTACGGAGGTTGACCAGTTTCCCCGTAAATCACCTTCTTGCTGACAGGGTGCCAGAGTCCTCCTTTCAGCAAGCAACTGTCTCTGACAGAGTCCAAGGAAATGGACAAGAAATCGTCCCCTGGGCCTTCACCAGGGTCGTTAGCAAATCATTGATTCCACAATTATTAATATTCAATTTAGGATGGTTATAAAAGAACCCTGAGAGGAACTCTGGCAAGTGTCTCATATCCTGGCCACATGGTATCCACTTAGTGCTATTCAGTGAAGCTAACTATATCTCCAAAAAGGGATGTCTTGGTCATTTTCTCCTTGTGGGGACACAATACCTGACACGCATGATTTAAAAGAGAAAAGGTTTATTGGGGCTCATGTTTCAGTCCGTAGTCTGATGGCTTCTAGTCAGAACAGCACAGCAGAGGGGCATGGTGGAGAAAAAACTGTTCGCTTCATGGGAGCCAGAAAACTCAGAAGGAAGAGAGGAAACCCGAGGGAGATACACCCTTCTAGGTCATAGCTCCAGTCTCCCACCTCTTCTGACTCGGCTCCTACCTCCTAACAGCAGGTCTATCACCTTTCAAAAGCCCTGTCTCTGAACACATGAGGCTTTAGAAGGACATCCGGAAATAAACCATAACAAGAGGCTCTTGAAGACTGCAAGATAACAAAAGGATCCATCTATGAGCATAGTCTCCAAGGTTCAAACTGTTGGCAACTATCAACATAAAAGAACCAAAAGAAAAGGAATCCAAATGACTGAGATAAGCAATGTTTTCCCCCCAGGAGAAGAGTAATTATATGCCTTTGTTGATCCACTGCTAATTCTTAAAATAATTTTATATTGTGAGCAGTGTAGCCACACTACAGAATACATGGAAATGAAAAAATAGAAAAACGTGTGATCCCAGCAGCCCAACTCAAAGTTTAAATTTGCTTTCTTCTAGATGTTATCCTCGTCCGCATACCTTGCATAGTTCATGTAATCTTTTCCTTTTTTCTTTATTTCTTTTTCTTGAAGATTCTATTTCTGTGAAAGTGCAGTGGGTGTATCTAGTGACAAGTGAAACTGTTCTGACAAACCTGCTACAAAGAGCAGTCACCTTCCGCCCTCGCTTACCCATTTCTAATCTCGCACTCCACAGGCAAGCTCTCACTATTGTGGTTGTTAGCATTTCTGGTAATTACTCCATAAGTCTAAATGACACACTTATGACTATTTTTATTATAAATTATTTTAAATATGAGGTATGATTGAAAGATATGGTGAGTGTTTAAGTTTTTAAAAAATATTTATTAAAGTAAAAGACACGTTGCCATTAGTTCCTCTCAAAACACTCCTTCTCACTTCAAACACACTTATCCCATCATTCCTGCCACTTTCCGAAGTAGTTCTGAAAGTCTCCTTCATGAGTATCTTTAGTTGCACTGCCATGGCTGCCTTGATGTACTGAATGGATTCAAAATGTCTACCTTTCATGGCCATTTTGACTTTCGGGAAGAGCTAGAAGTTGCACAGTGCCAGATCCGGCGAATAAGGTGGGCGAGGACACACTGCAATGTTTTCATGAGCCTACCTTTCTGTTGGATGACACTTGGCAGCAGCAGCTGCTGTATTTTTGACCATATCCTGTGAGGACACTCAGGAGAGAGACTTGTAGAACTGCTTCACAAAATGGCAAGAAAGATGTGATAAGTGTGTTTGAAGGGAGGCGGAGTATTTTGAAGAGAATTAACAGCATTGTGACTTTTATTGTTTGTTATTTATTGATTGATTGATTTGGACAGACATCAAACTCAGGACCTTGCACTTGCCAGGGAGGCGCTTGTGCCACGGAGCTATATCCCCGGCCCTTATTTTTTAATTTAAATATTCACCATATAGTTTGATCACTCTGTATACACCAAAAGGTCCAAAAATACAATATAACTACCATCCAGCTCTATTTAATACTGCTGTTCTGCTGAACTGCGCTTTTATTTTTAGGAAGAAATGTTGCAGGTGTATGTGAGTCTCTACCCCCGACTCTCCACCCCCTCGCTCCCCCGAGTGACCTTGCCCTTGTGCTCATCTTCCCCATCTATGCTCTTCCACCAGCAGTTCCAATCACTTTGCATTCTTAAATTAGTGCGGACCCAAAAACTATTTTCTGTAAGCAAATTATAACTATCAATATTTACAGTGTTTGAAATAAAGGCTGAGAAATTTTAGAAATATTTATTTTAAATTTGTATCAAACTCAGTATACATTTGTATAAATATTTTTGCAAAAATATATTTTCCAAAGTAAAAGAAGTGTGACATTGTTTTACATTTTGCTAATTTCTTTAACATCTGGCTTACTAAATGACAGCGGGATTCTCAGATCTGTGTCTCCAATCCAATTGTGGTGATGCTACCTTACATATATATTCATATATTCATGTTGGCACATGGAAAACTCTGCACTTCATTCATGAGAAAGAGTTAAAAAAAATCTTAGTATTATTAAATGGTTTTGAACTCACAAAACCTCTGAAAAGATTTTAAGGATCCTTTGAGAACTGCTATTTAATGGCTTCGGTACATAAACTTAAACTACTTGAAATTATTTTTCTGGTTTTCAAATTTCATTATGGAGTCTAAATTATTGTACACATACCAGTGTGAAGTTTGCCTTATCCTCTCAATCCTGTCTTTTATGTTTATCAATTTGCAACATGAGCTCAAAATAATTTTATTATCATATGGTAGATAATTATATGACTCTGATACCTTTCCTAATAACTATTCGGATTTTAAAATTTTTTTCCTTGTTACTAAGCAAGTCACAAATAATAATCTGTCATATCATGAGGTTGTATAGTGAAAGGAACCACCTTGTAAATTTTCCTATAGAAAGGAATTTTCTAGTTATTGACCAATCTGGCTTCAAAGCAGCTACACCCATTTATATTCTCACTGGATATAGTATATATCCATCGAGACTCTTCCGCTAGATCCCTTTCTGCTCCACAAGACTGGCTTTGTCATTGTCAGGGCCCACTTTGATGGGTATAAACTTAAATCTCATGACTGTTTTAATTTGCATTTCCTAGGTTATTGGCACATTTATTACGTATTTCTGTTTCCTCATCTCTGCATTTCCTGTGCATTTCCTTTGTTCCTTTTTTCAGCGAAGTTATCTATCATTTTCCTATGAATTTGTCACAACTTTATAAATTCTGATTTGTAATCCTGCATGGCTATATGGGTGGTATACATGTGTTTTTCTAAGTGAAGCTTTTGCTTATTTGAGGGGCATCAGTGATCCTGAGCCTGGGTTCTGGGACCAGACTGGCCAGGTCAAATCCTGACTTATAGTATAATGCTTTGTAATACATCCTGAATACTCAATCCATTGTCACCTCTCCAAACTGCAAAATCTTTATTCAGGAATGACTGTGGTGGGCCTCCCTGTGCTCAGGGCTGCAGGAGATTTAAAGGAGCTAAGGCAGGTAACGCATTTTAACAGCACAGGGCACGTGAATACCATTTTACGCACATTTGCTGTTTTTGTAGACAGTTAAAAGTGCTGAGTATCCTCCTAAGTCATCCTGCCCTCTCTTTCTCCACAATGCTGAAAGGTACATAATCTCACAATTTATGCTTCCTGATATTTACCTTAGAAGTATGCATTTATAAAAAATAAATTTTGTATAACTAGAATTAGAGTGATCCATTTTGGATCTTGTGTATTTTAGTTAAGATTTTTAGTATATTTTAAATCTCATAATAATAGCAAGGTTTATTTAAAGACTGCTTACTATATGCTACTCGCTGAGCTATGTCCGTCAACTCCTTTAACGTTCACAACAGTACTCTGAAGTAGGCACTATTATTACCCTTGTTTTGGAGGTGAAGAAACCAAAGAACAGAGACCTTCAGTAACTTGCTTAAGGCCTCATAGCAATTAAGTGCCACAGCCAGGATTGTCAGCCAGGCAGGCGAGCTTAGAACTTGCACTGGTAACACCAGCTGTGCACCTGCAGCAGCACACAGAGATGAGCAAGTGCTAGCTAACGTCATAAGTGCCCAGCAACTCACTGCCCAGCTTGATCAAATCCTGTAACTAGGCCATTTCCATTTTAGGTTTTTCTTTTCATAAGAAATAGAAAAGAAGGGAGGGAAAAGAAAAGAAAAGAAAAAATATATATATATGTATACACACACAAGGTACTAAGATCACTATGCTACTAATTTCTATTAGTTCATTGAAGGGAACGGTTTGTGCTTATATTGTTTGATCAATCTTGCATGCCTATATCTTGTAATCTGAGCAACTACTTTGAAGATAACAATATGCAATATAACAATCATTGTTAATTTCCTATTATCTTGTTCTGGAATTGTGTATCATTGTTTTTATTGTTTTTTCTTCTTTAAAATTAAAAGAAAGAAATAGTACATTATAGATACATTGAGGCCCTCTTCATTTTCAGAAGTAGTGTTAAGGGATTCAAATTATGCAACATTCTTGTGCTTGTTTTCAAAATTATGTAAGTGCCACAAACTGCCCTAGCATTCGGCATCATTCTTTTTCAGTATCATTTTCTGTATTTATTCATGTTGACACATAGATATGTTTTCATCTGCTGTGGGTATCCTGCTCCATTGTAGCTGGATAATATGGATATGTTAATCCTTTCCATGATGGAGAAAACTTAGTTTGGCACTTCATTTGCTGAATATAAAAAAATCACCCAGGAAATATGTTGTATAGGTCTCTGTGCACATGTAACAGAGCCAAGTGGAGTTCTGAGTTTACAGTTATGAGCAGATTTGGTGCTAAAGAGACACTGCCAAATGGTACAAAGTATGTCAAGTAAATTTTGCACTAGGAATGCATATGCAGTGAATATAAGTTTCATTAATCCAAATACTAACATTTGGTATTGAAAATTTAAAATACTTTTTCAATATGATGGTCATAAAATGGATGATATCATTTATGGTTTTAATGATGAATTTCCTGCTTACTAGTGAGGCTAACCATATTTTCATAGGCTTATTGGCCATTCAGATGTCCTCTGATAATCTGTTGCTCATTGTATTCAATGCTTTCCAACTAAGTTATCTTTCCTGTATTGACTTGTAATTATTTACATAGTCTGTCTAAATCCTTCTATGACTTGGATCTTAAGTGCCCTGCAATGGTCCATGTGGTAAAAGCTTCTTTTTCATGGTGGTGCTACTGGAAAATGGTGGATCCTTTAAAAGTCAGCTTTCTGTTACTGTGAGAAATACCTGAGATAAATGAATTTATAAAGATAAACTGTTGATTTTTGGCTCACAGTGTTGGAGTTGTCTTTCCATAATTGGTTGGCTTTCTCACTTTTGGGCCTGTGGAGAGGTGGCACATCATGGTGACAGTGTACAGTAGAGGAAGCTGCTCACCTCATGGCTGGTTGCAAAAGAGAGAGAGAGGAAAAGACAATGTAACAATATTTGTGACTGGTTTATGATATGGGTTGTGTCTGGATATCCCCCCAAAGCCTCATGCAATCATGGGGTGCAGGCTTTTCAGAGGTGGCCAAATCTAGAGTTTGTGATTGGTTCATTGTCTAGTGCTGGGCCTGGGAGTGTGAGTGCTACACCTGCCCTAGGGCAGGTAGCCTATATACAATATAAGGGATGGAAAAGAGGCTTGTTCCTCCTTCTTGTTCTTGTTGCTTTTGCTGTCTTCTGCTGCCCTGAACAGTTGCCCCTCTGCCATGTGTCATCTTATCTTGGAGCTGATTATGGACTGAAAGCTCTGCAAACTATGAGCTAAATAGATAAACCTTTCCCCCTTTAACATTGGGTGTTGGATATTTTGTCTCAGCAATGAGAAAAGTAACTGAGACAGAAAATAAGCATATTGGGGTGTTTTTAAAATGATAAGCCAGTTTTCTCTTGCTGCTTCAAAATACTCTGTCTTAAGTATAATAATAGCAAGGTTTATTTAAAGAATTAGGTTTTAGAATTTTACTCCGTGTCTGTTAGTTGATCTCTTTTTAGTTATTCTACTTAGAGTTTGTCAAGCTTTCTAGAGGTGGGAAGAATTGTTATTTTTTATTGGTCAAGTGTCCAGTTGTTATTTATCCAGATCTTTTCCTACTTCACTCTTTTTCTTACCCTAACTATCTTTTTTTTTTTTTTCCCTTGGTTTTTTTTCTGGTACCAGGAATCAAACTCACGACCTTGCACTTGCCAGGCAGGCACTGTGCCGCTGATCTAAATCCCCAGCCTCACCCTGACTATCTAATTGCACACATGTTGATGTGCTTAATGGTGTCATGCATGTCTCTGGGCCTCTCCCAATTTTCATTCTTCTAGGTTTCTGTTATTCAGATTATATAATCTCCATCAATCTGCCTAACATTTGCTAATCTTTCTTCTGCAGTTCAAAGCCACTGTTGAACTTTTTTACTAAATTTTTTATTATAGTTATTATACATTTGAACTGCAGAATTTACATTTTTTATAACATCTTTTTCTTTTATTGTTCTCTGCTTGGCACAACACTATCATCTAGCATTCTTTACTTTTAAAATCCTGGTTTCTCTTATTTTTTGAATCATACTGATGATGGCTACTTAAAAATTTGCTTCATAATCTAACTTCTGGTCATTCACACAGTCAGTTTCTGTTGTCACTGTTATCCCCCTGGGTGTGGGTCACGCTTTCCATACTGTAGACAGCAGATTGTGTCCTACTCTTGTTTCTTTACAAGTCTCAGAATATTTGGTTGGAATCTGGACAGTTTAGATAAAACAGTTATTTCTTGTTACCAAATCCAGACTTGGAGCTCATTCCATGGAAAGGCCAGATGAGTTCTGGGGAGAAAGAAAGGCTTTAGTCAGTGGCCAAAGAATGGAGAAGACAGAGCTTTGCTCACAAATCAGCTTCTCACCTCCAGGGAGTTGAGGGTTTACTGCATGAGATAAATACACGGATAGAATAATGAGTAGGAGGAGTATTTGTGTCTTTTCTGGGAATAGCCAGAGACTTTCCAGGAACTTGGAAGCCACCTCTGTTTTCTCCTCTCCTGGTCTGTTGTTTCTGGTCATGGTGGCTGGTAGGTGTCTTTAGCCTTAAAGCAAGGAAGAGAACAACTAGGCAAGCCTAGGTCAAGTTAACCCTGTATGATAGTTCTGCACGAAACATTTTCAAATGATAATATTTCTACATAAAGAGCTGAGTACCTCCACAGTTTAAGGCCTCAAAGGAGACAGAAAAAATATAAAGGCAGATGCCAAGCCTCTTCACCTCAATCCATTCATCCGTCAGATATCTGCAGGCCCAGGTGAAGTCAGTGTTTTCAGCAAAGCAGCCTTGAGGTCCCAGAAAAGTAACCTAAGTGACGATATAGCTCACGTGGCAGAGGTGTTATCTATAGCACAGCTAGTGAGAGACTAATAATATATCACCCAGCTATGAGAGTTTTAAATCAACTAAAAGCAAGGGAAACTGCAGGATTTATTTACCTTTTTCCTCAATAATACTCTGAGTAGTTCTCGCCACCCTTAGGGGTTTTGCTTGTTTGCTGTCATAGTCCTTGTGTGCATTGTTTTAATGAATTTCACTTCTGTTTTCTCCCATACTATAAACAGCAGGTTGTGTACCTTCGTGAGTTACTCCATTTTGTTAAAGCAGCAATTTGTCTGGAATTACTCCATTCTGAGTGCAAGTGCTAAGGCAGAAGACTTGTAACTTCTCTGTATAAGTAGATAACTGCCAGGTGTTGGACACATATAACTTATTAAGAAGAACAACCATCAGCTGTCTACCACAATCATAAGGCACAAACTGATAAACAGTGATGCCAATACAAAATTACCACCTTTACTGAATTAAATCAGGAGCACATAGATGTATCAAACCATGTCAGAGAAACCAGGCACATGAGCTCAAGAGACACACCAGTTACAGCCCTCTCACCTGGATTCTTCAAGTCTCTGGCACACGGACAGATTTCTTGGGCTCTTCTGCATCTGACTTTTTTGGGTGAATATTATAAAATAAACCTATAAATTATGTGTCCTGCCTTAAATCTACTCCCTTGAAAACTCTGACTACAACAGACATGGATTACTTGGTGCTGAAGTATCTCCTCTAGCAATGATCTGTGACAGTAGGGGCCAAAGTGCATTTATAGCTGTCAGTTTAGGGAGCAGACGCTCAAAGGTGGCCAATACTAAAAGATGCAGTACCAAAGATGCAATACCAAAGTCTAGAAGATTCTATTTTATTTTAGAGTAGCTTAAAAAGAAAACAGTGAAATATACTCATCAGTTACCCCAAGAAACTTCAATATAGTAAAAAGAAAAATATGATGGGAAAAAATATTGGCATGGTTGGTGTGTATCTCTGGAAGAGTTGATTATACAATTGTAGTGCTCACAGCCATGGACATGGAAAGGGAAAATGTGAGAAGAGATGTGATATTTGCCCCCCGCCAAAAAAAAAACTTATTTATTTTTTAAAAGAAATTGGCTTCTGGTTTGACATTTACATTTCCAGGTCTAGGAAGAGTTAGGACTTGGCAAAGAAAAACTGAATTTTATACATTTTTCCTTTCATTGTAGTTTTTAGAAAAAGGTTTATCACAATAGATGAGACTGCCATGAGTGTTAGAAGAAGAAGATAGATCATATCCTCCTTCGATGAGTGTGCAATATCAGGGGCACAGATGACCTTTGAGAAACGTATTTCTGGTTTCTGATTTGAGCCCACCTTAACAGCAGTCATTTCTTATACCTGAGCATGACATTTATTTATAAAGACATTTCTCTAAAAGATAGGAGATTAGATGAATGGGCTTCATTCTAAGAAAATCCAGTAAATGAGCCCTAAAGCAATAAATGAGTACACTAAGCACTAGTCATACATAGGGCCCAGAAAGTTTGATTGCATCAAATATGGGGTGATCTTGTGGTGTCTATGAAGAGGAGAGCCCAGGGGCTCAGGGGTCAAATACATCATTTGGTCGCAACCTGGTGGCCCTAGTCTGCACTGGTTTAACCATCAATGGGAATGATTTAGGGGCTAGAAAATTATGTTCAGTTGCATTAGTAATTCCAAGGGGTTGGACCTACCACAGTTATTTTTATCTTTTCTAGGGACTGCAAATGAGAAAAACTGTGAGTTACTGTGGCTGTGGCTCCATCTCTGGCTGTGTGTCCCAGCCTTTCCTCAGCACAGTGGCAGATGTCTGGAGAGGTCCCCCAGCCGCAGTGGCTCCCACCTACGCAATGGGCCTCAGGTCTGTTGTCCCTGTCCCTCATGCCTCTGACCTCATCTAGTATCACTCTCACGTTGGGCACTGCCCCAGCCTCACCACTTCCTTCTGAGACAGCATTTGCAGGCTGGCTGGGACTCTAGGCAACTGCAGTGAATCCAGGAGTCTCCCTGTTTTTTTCAGAGATCCACAGGGCTTGGTCAGCGTGGAAAGATACCAGGAAGGCTGAGATCCACTTTCCTCTCCTTCCCACATACGGGAACAGGGCCGCCTTCCATTAGCCTTCTGGTGTCACCCTCTTCACTTCTCACTGGCCCCAACAAGATAAAAAACATCTGAATCCCTGACCCACCTGTCAGCTAGGACCTAGAGAGATGAAGAAAGGAAGCCAGTCACACATGCACACAAAATCATATCAAAATCTGTGTGGTTGCTGCCTTTTAGCGTATGCATTTCCGTAGATCATTAGGGAATACATAATTCCATGTAAGTTAATTTTGCAAATGAATAAAGCCAGTCCCTCAAAAGATCAAATGTTTTTATAAATAACTCATAATGAAACTCTTTCTGAAGTGCATGTTGTTCTCCTCTGCTTTATTAGCTTTGATTTGTCAAAGTTCATCTCTGTGATCATGATTTGTGTTTTAATAAGGACAGAGGATTTTTCAGAGCCAACTGTAATTTCCCTACATACTACAATGACAGTGGAATCCTAGGCTTCTTCAGGTCCTGACTGAGGTTTTTAGAAATGTTTATTTTCTTGCTTGAAGGTTTTCACTGGCTACCACTGCTCCTCTTAGCACATGCACTTCAGATAATCAGTGTCTCCTGACAGTTCCACTTTCTGCATTAGGACAGTATCCCACAGGCTGAAAAGCTAAATAGAAATCTTCATTAGGATCGTGCATTAACACTGGCCGGTAGTTTCTGGAGGAGGGTGTGGTGTCATGTTGCATCCCCTTTCTGTTTGCATACTGCTGACTGTTCATCCCTGTGCCAACTCTGGACTTGCTCTGGTGACTTGCTTCAACCAATATGCCAGAGATGACACTGTGCCACTTTTGGGCCCAGACTCTGGGAACATTATACCTTCTGTTCTCATCCTTCCAGCTCCCAAGAGGAGCTTGAGATGTAGTGTGGGCCCTCCTCCCGGAGGATGGGAGTCATGTAGAGAGAGGTCCAGCTGATAGCCAGCACAAACTGCCACCCAGTGGCAGGGGCCATTTTACACCATCTCTGCAGTTAAACCAGCAGATGACTGTAGCCGCATACATGACCCCAGGCAGGCCCTGCAGAAAAACTGCTCACCTGTGTCCCACCCAGGTTGTTTGCATGCAGGATTAAGAGAAATAAAATAGTTGTCCTTGTAAGTGCTATGTATAGGGTGACCTATTACACGGCAGTAGTCATTAATACGGGTGACTTGCCTGCACACGAGCAGCCTGGTTTCTAGTGTAAGGCTTTTGAAATTCCTGTGTGGCCACAGAGGCAGCTTTGCTCATTCACATTCAGAAACAATGCATAGCCTTGTGTCCCTCTGGAGTATAGCTCCCTTGTGAAGCTTGTACATTGACAGAACTTTGATAGCTTCCCTGGGTAGGTACAGCAAGGGGTTGTACAGGATCAAAGTGAAGACGAGACCTGCCACGCATCTAGCGCTCAACCCTAACAGTACACTCACAAGGCAACAGCTAAGGCTGCCCTCAGCTGTGACAGAAGCGGTCATAGTTCTGTCTCCCTTAGACACGAACAGGAGTGCTAGTTGCAGTAGGTGTGGCAAGATGAAAAACCCAGAAGACTTAGCAGTCAGTTTCCCCAGGGACAGTTAATGACCAATCCCAGGGGGCCCTGCTGTCTACTGCCTGCTCTTCCTGGGACCCCTTTGCACAGCCAGCTTCATAAGCTAGGTGATAAGCCTCCTGGTGAAGCAGGCATCAGGCTGGAGCCTCTGTGCTCAAGGCATAAAGAAGCAAAGAGCTATTAGAAATGGCTCATCAGCCTAGCATTGTGGTGCATGTTTGTCATCTCAGCACCTGGGAAGGCTGAAGCAGGAGGAGCACAAGTTCAAGCCCAGCCTGGAAATATCAGCTGTCTCTAAGTAAACAAAAGATTTGTTTTCAGATGGCTAGGGTTGTAGCTCAGTGCAAAGGCCTTGGATTAAATCTCCAGTATTGGAAGAGGAGGAAGAGGAGGACAGAGGGGTGGAGGAGGAGGAAAAGAAAAGGAAGAGGAGGAGGAGACTCAGAAGAAGGAGGAAAGACACCTCAGTTGCTAAACTGTAGTCCATCTTGCCTTGCCAAGATGTACTAAATCTTCCCCACATTACGATGTGCTGTCTAAGGACCCAGTTGACAACAAGGACAGATTGAATTGCTCAGGGGACTGGAGAACAAAGACAAAGCTTAGCTGCCTTTCTGCAGAGGAGGGCTTGCTTCTATAGAAGTGTCCCCTCCCCAGGACTGGAGATAAACACTGGAATACAGAGGCATCTGTGGCTCAGGGTCCCACATGCAGTCCACTACTACCCAGCACACAGCTCCCACCCTGCACCTCCTAATCAACTATTAGAACCTGTTGGAGCCGAAGAGGAGGTTAACAATGACTGACCTCTTGGATCCTCAACTTCTCAGGTGCAGTTATTGTATTCTTCTCTTCCTGTACCTCATCTCCCAGGCCTGGGAACTAGCAAATAAGTCTCAGCTAGCCCTGAGTCCACGGCTCCTTGCTCACTGCAGTGAGGAGCAGAAGGCCATCAGTGAAGAGTACCACACTGGCCTTCAGCATCTGTCCTGGAATCATAATCAATGTGGATTAGGAGTCTCATGCTCATCAAAGTCAACTTCCCTCAGGTATGATCAAAATTATGTGATTACACTACAATACAAACTATCAGATATTCCATTTCTGGCAGTTAAAAGAAGTCCCAGCGAATGATCTATGTGCATTCATTCACCAGCAAGTAGGTTTAATGACATCTACATACCAGGTACGGAGATCAATGTCAGTGAACTGGAAGAACTTCAGTGAACCAAACAACAAAAATGCTTGTCTTTAAGGATGTTAGAGTTTAGTGGAAGGAGACAGATGATAAACTACTAAGAAAATTAATTTCTACCTGATGACCGTAAGTACTGTGGAGAAGACAAGGTAAGGAAAGGTGATAAAAAAACTTCTAGAGGTACAAATCCAATTTAAAGAGTAATGTCAGGAAAGACCATGAAGACTTGTAAGTGCACCCATGAAATGAATGAGGTAATAAACCCTAGCTATGGCAAGAGCCTTACAGGAGCAGGAACAGCAAGTGCAAAGGCCCTGGGGCCAGCAAATGTCTGGTGAACTTGGGAAGAGCCATGGAGGCCAGTGTGGCTGTAAAGGCCAGGAGTGCAGGTAAGGTAGATTCTGCAGGCACTGAGAATGCCCAGGATACAGATCCACATTAGTTAACATCTTTCTCTGTTTCCCATATGTAAAGAACTCTTCCATTTTCTGCAGTTTCCTGCAGTAATATCATAACTGACATCTTTTTGATGTTACTGCATTACCAATCACTTCATTTTAGTAATTTTGTGTGATGGCCACTTCAAATAAACCAGTTAGCACTCCTCAGAACCCTCCAGATGTGCGAGGTTCCCCTTGGAGACTCAGAGCCAAAGGAGCTAAGAGCTTCACTCCATCTTCCTGAGGAAGCAGCTGTCGCCAGGCAGCTGACAGATCCTTTTGACTCCCCCCAGAGTCTGCCTCACTGTGTGCACAGCACAGGGACAGGACACTCAGGATGTCCACAAAGGCAAAGACCACTTCTTCTCCCTCTCTGCTGTGTCGTCCATGCCCGTCGCCCCATAGGGGAAGGGCCTGAGGAACTGCTCTAAAGCCACTGAAGTCACGTGCTCCCCACCTCTGCCAAGCCTCTCACCCCAAGGAAGAGTAGAGCATTTGTAGCATAGACCAAAATGATGAGCTTAACAGGCTCCTCCTGTTAGAGCTGCAGTGAATAACACCTAGAAAGACTTACTGGACAGTCCACGTCCTGCAGATTTCTGAGCGTGCATTATTTCATTGAAGAGGTGAAGGTTTGAGAGGGAGAAGCAGGACGCTATATGATTTACGATTTCCGAATAAAATGTCTCATAATAGCTCCTTACAAATTCTGTACCTCCTGCTGGTGTTCTTCACCGGGATGTAATTAGCAGCTGGGGACCACTTCTGAAGTTGCCTGCTGGTTGTCTAAGTTATGGGAATTAAAAGATTCAATCTCTAGTCAGTAAAATTTCATTACATTCCTCGGGGCGCAATTTATGGACCTGAGCAGAAAAAGGAATTGGAGCCCAGTGAGAGTGCAGTTGCATGATCGTGATGAGGAAGCTGATGGTGATGCATCTGAATGGAGATAAGTGTCTTTAGGGTCGTATTTATATACAGGGTGCTGACCCTCATTCAGCTGCAGAGGCTACGAGGGGAGCTGCACTGCGCTGTGTGCCTTCCTATCTAAGGCTGTCTTGACTAACAGAACAGTCTTAGTAGTGATCGTGCATTTTGTATTTTTCCTGTCACCTCGAAATAGCTCTGAGTTCACATTTATTTATCTCTAAACAAGGTCACACTTAAAAGGAGGTTGATGCAGCCATATGCTTCTTCTGTCTTTATTCATGAACAAACATAGTGACAATGCCTATGCCTGCTCACTGGGGTGCTGAATTCATTCGGTAGATATCTTCTGAGCACCCTGCAGCACTGAGGGAAAGCAGAGCCCCAGCCCTGGCTAGTGGAGGTGTAGACCCTGAGCACACACATAATGAACTGTGTAATGCAAAAGGTAGTTTCCGGACCTCTATATTGAGGAAAACACAGCCAGGCTAAATGGTGTCTTTGTTTGTGCTGCTATAGTGGAATATCATGAGGCTGGGTAATTTATAAAAAATAGGAAACGCATTTGGTTCATGCTTCTGAGGCTGGGAAGTTCAGGACCGAAGGGAAGACTGGAAGGGTCGGGAAGGGGAGGGAAAGGATGGTGGGACCCTTCTGACCTCACCACCCGTTTAAGGCTCCACCTCCCAACACTGTTACACTGGACATCAAGTTTCTAGCACGTAAACTTGGGGGGAGGCATTCACACCCCAACAAGTGGGATATGGAGGGCACGGGATGGGGAGAGGAGCTCGTCACCCTCTAGGGCTCCTCAATACGGTGATGGCAGGGCAGAGGCCTGAGAGAGGGGAGGGAAGGCTGTGGCTGTGGCGGCGCTAGGCTGTGGGGAGGCAGTGGGAGCCAGTGCAGCCCTTGAGTGAGGTAGACTGGAGGAGCTGAAGAGCAGGAGGAAGCAGGGTGGGTGAGGCTGGAGGTCAGGAGGCCACGTGAGGGAGTCAGGCCCAGATCATGGCAGGCCTTGGAATTCTCTTGGGGACCTGGCTTGCTGTGGAGAGCTAGAAAATCCTGAAGGCTTTGGTTGCAGAAGTGACATGAGCTAACCTAGGTTTAGGAAGATGGAGCTTGGCCAAGGTGGATTTGCGTAGGTGATGGGGACGCCCTCGGTGACTGGCAGGGAGACAGCTGGTGGCCATAGAGGTGGTACAAGTGATTCCAGTGACTTGGCTGCTTCGCGCATGTGTGTTTGCACTTTCCCACTAGCATGCATGCTCTCTCCCTTTATAATGTAGGTCAGTGTCAAGGCCACATAGCTGCTCGGCGGTGGATGCTTGCCGGTTGCTAGTCCAGCTCTCTCTCCGCTCTTTTTTGGCTGGCTGCCTTCCATATGGAGAGCATTTCTTCCTTAGACTTCATTACCCGCTAATAGTGACTTCATTTGCAGATGACAGAATCTGTAGGCATCGCCGCAGCTCCTCACCCCGTGCAGATGTGTGGGTGAGCTCTGAGGCCCAGGCGTCGTAGCAAGATGAAGGGTGGTAGGTGGGGGTGGTTGATGTAGACGCTGGAGTGGCAAAACTGAGGGCCGGGCTGCCCACAGAGGCAGTAGGAGCAAGTGAGGCAGCTACTTACATGCAGCAGTGCGTGGAAGCTGGAGAGTGTCACAGGAAGACTGGCGAGGTAATGATTAGAAGAACTCACTGCTCCATTTTTTTTTTAAGTTTTTTGTTGTTGTTGTTTGTTTTGTTTTGTTTTTTTTCCAGTACCAGGAATTGAACTCACGACCTTGCGTTTGCCAGGGGGGTGCTGTGCTGCTGAGCTAAATCCCCAGTCCCCTCCATTTTTTTTAAATAACCAAATTATAAAAGCTGTGAAATGGTATATGTCCTGCAGTTCCAGGTGGTGTCACTGTATCTTACCTGCATCATCAAGCTGGCAGCCTCACTGGCTGAAAAGAACTCCTCAGAGCCCACAGAGCATTTTCCCCAGGGACAGGCAGGGTCTCACAATCTCCTCTGTTAACAGCATGCTGTCCTTCCCTAATGACAGCTTTGGAAAAGTCCTGCTGGCCAGCTGGTGGGCCTCTAGGGGGCCAGGTCCCTGAAGAGGCTGGGGTAGCTTCACCAAGGGTGAGGTCACATGGCCTGTGCCAGGCTGTGGGGCACAGCTTAGAAACATTGAGGTCCACTGTCAGGTCCACAGACTTGCCTCCCTGGTCAGCCTGGTCAGCCATATTGTCCTCCTGCCTCCTGCCGCAGTGACATGTCTGACCACAAAGACCTGGCCCACCTTCCATCCTGCATCCACTGCCTTTGTCCTTTGGCTTCCTCGGTTACCATTTAAAAAGGCCTCTGGTCTTTCACATTGGAAAACAGCACAAACACAGCATAGCACAATAGCACAGATATCTTGTACTCTGAAAAACAAAAAGAAAAACAGCACAAAAACGTCTCTTCCTTTTTTTTTTTTTTTTTTGGTGGTACTGGGAATTGAACCCCTGACCTTCACATTGAGCTATATCCTCAGCTCCCATGCCTTTTAATTTTTAGTACTAAGACAGGGTCTTGATAAGCCTCTAAGTTTCCCAGACTGGGCTTGAACTTGTGGTTCTCTACCTCAGCCTCCCAGAGTGCTGGGCTTACGGGTGTCTGCCACCATGTCAGGTGCAAGAGCCTTTCTGGCTGACTTTTCTTTCTCTTTTTCTTCTTTTCTTCTTCCTCCTCTTGCTTGTCCTCTTCCTCCTCCTCTTTCTGTTACTCTCCTGCTTGCTGTGGGAATGAGCAGCTATCTAAAGAGTGAAGTTGGATCCATCACACCACATACAAAAATCAACTCAAAATGGATGAACGGCCTAAAACAGTAATACTCTTAGAAGGAAGCATAGCAGTAAATACTCATGATTTTAGATTATGCAACAGTTTCTTAAATATGAAACAAAAAGCACAGAGACACTAAAGGAAAATAGATAAATTGCATTTTATCAAAATTTTAAAATGTTTGTATGTTAAGAGAATAAAAAAACAACCTACCAGAAAGGAGGAGCTTCTATAAATTATGTATTTAATAAGAGTCTAGTATTCAGAACACATAATGAACCTCTAAAACTCAATAAGAAAAACACCAATAATCCAATTATAAAAAGTGAGCACAGGGTTTAAGTAAACGTTTCTCCAAAGAAGATACACAAATGGTCAATAAGCATATTTTAGGGCAAAGAACATGCAGTTTGTTACTGCAGTTTTAGGACAAGGCCTCAGCCCTGAGGGTCCCAGCAGACCCAGTGAAGGGGTCCTTCCACCCATCCCAAGATGCAGTGGAAGAGACAAGGAGTGGCGAAGGCAAGAAAGGAACTTTAAGGAGTACAGCACTACCAGGAAGACAAGGGGCTGGCGTCCTCAGCTCTGTCTTTGTGGTACTGACATGAGCCCCCAGATACTATAGGAAAGGAGAGCTGGAAGAGTTCATAGCCTTGGTAATGCTGTATTCTGGTTGATCATAACCTCAGGATTGGTCAGAAAGGACCTTATTATCAGCAGAAATAAGAAAGTTGCTATTGCTGTAGGTTAGCTTTAATTCATCACATTTACCAATCAGACCTGTTTTTCCCACGAGAGAGAATGACTCAGGGCAAAGGAGACAGGTTCAAAATGCAAGCAGAGATGTCAAGCTTTCATCCTGCTTTTAGTTACCCACCAGGCATCTGCAGGCCCAAGTGAAGCATCAGCACTTTTAGCAAAAGCAGCCTCTAAGTACTTGTTACAAGTGCATAAAAAGTTTTGACATCATTTATTACTAGGGAAATGCAAATCAAAACCACAAGGAGATACTATTTTTCATCCAGGATGATTATTAGAATAAAATATTTCTAAAATCTGAAAACAACAAGCAGTTGTCAAGGATATAAGGAAATTGGAACCCTTTTTTTTTTTTTTTTTTAGTGAGAGGGTTAAATGATGCTGTCACTGTGGAAAATAGTTTGCCTATATGGCATTTGGTCTTTGTGTTTGGTTCTTAGCACACATCTAAATCTCTAAAAAGTCTCCAGTGATAGAAGCATCTTTTATTGCTTATAATAAGCCTTTTTTTTAGCTCACCTGAGTGTATACAATGAATGACTTTGGAGCATGGAGGATGGTTTCTATGGGAACCAATCATGTGGTTAGAGGGTGAGAACTTTGGGTCCTTAGACCTTCAGGAGGAGAGAGAGGCTGAGGATTGATTCAGTCACCATAGACAGCAACCAAAGTCTACCAAGTCTATATAATGGAGCTTCCATTAGAGCCCCAGAGGTCAGAGTTTCTGAGCACTTCCAGGCTGGCGAGCATGTTAGAGGAGTGGTGAGGGGGGTGTGCCAAAGGGGACAGGGATGATCTACCTCATTTTGTTGTTACTAGTTCTCATATCACAATGTCTAATGAGTCCTCAAAAAGTTAAACATGAAGTTGCCATGTGCCCCAGCCATTCTACTCCTAGAAGCATACTCCAGAGTCAAAAATATATATTCACATAAAAACTTACATATGAATGTTCAAGGCGACATTATTTATAATAGCTAAACAGTGAAAATAACCCAAATGATGAGTGGATAAGCCAGTGGGAAGATCTGTACAATGGAGTATCTATTCTTCTACCATAAAAGGTAATGAAGTCAGTATTCCGTGTCTTAATATGAATGAATACTAAAACCATTATGATAAGTGAAAGAAGACTACACAAAAGCCGCACATCATAGAAGCCCATCTGTAAGAAATGTCTGGAGTGGGCAAATCCACGCAGCAAAAGAGTAGGTGAGTGGCGGTTAGGAGGTGTGGTAGAGCGACCTGAGAGGGCCTGCTGATGGTTAGTGGGGAGGGCAGTGAAAATATTTCAAATAAGAATACGGTGATGGTGGTTTTATAACACTGTGCATATACTGCAAAGCACTTAATTGTATATTTTATTTTTAAAATTTTTATTAGTACATATTTGCAGTACATAATGATAACTTTCATCGTGGGGAGTTGGTAATGCACATAACACATCTTAATTATTTTTATTTCTCCTTCTTTGATGATATACTTAAAAGTGCTGAGTTTTATCTCAATAAAAATTGTAAGTTAGGCACGGTGGTGTAAATCTGTAATCCCAATATTCCAAGGGTCTGAGGTGAAAAGACTACAAGTTCAAGCCCAATCTGGGTAACTTAGTGAGAACCTGGCTCAAAATTTTAAAAAAATATATTTTTTAAAGGCTTGAGATGCAGCTCAGTGCAAAGACTTTGGGTTTAATTCCCAGAACCACTATGCAGTTCCAGAGTCCTGGGCTTACTTGCATATCTCCTAAGAATTTCCTTTCTTCCCTGTTTTTCTACTCCTGCACATTCAGTAACTGACTCCTAACTGCTCCCTTTTCTTCTTTTGCCCCCCACCAAGAAATTGGGCACTAAACTCATTTTCCTATAACTTTCACCAGAAGATCTTGAACCCTATGTGAACCTATGCCGCCACCAAAATACTGCAGGCTCTGGCCAATTTACAAACACCACACAGGGCAGACATCCATTTATAACACGGCTAGTTGGAATTCTAGATACAGGCTGCACAGATATAATGCCCCTGATAGGTTAAGGGTGGATCCTCAGGCAACTCATAAGAGCATGCCAAACCTTCAAATAGCTGAAAGCTCCTTCTAAGTGGTCCTGGAGAACCTCATCATTGCAATACAGCGTCTTTGTTGGGAAATCAGTTCAGCGCTCCTGGCTCCCTGCTGCTGTTGTTGGTTCTCATGTTCCAAGTCAGGACCTGAGAGAGGGGCTGAAGGACACAGGGGGCAGAGCTGTTGCAGCCAGTCTGCGTGTGTGTGTGTATGTGTGTGTGTGTGTGTGTGTGTGTGTGATATCCTTTCATTGCAGCTGTGGAGATGGCAGCCTCCTATTCCTATTCTACCCCATGCCTTTGCTTTTTTTACACTGCCATCTCTTGCTGCTCTCCACCAGGGTTTCTATCCTTTTGATTATCCACTACATGACAACACACCATCCAAGCTTCTGTACCTTCCGTGTTGGGACCCTCCTGGAAAGCTGGTAATTTGGTACCCTTCCTAGCAATTTGCCTTCAACTTGTTCAGCAAGCCCATGGGGGAATAGATTTTTGTATGAATATAAAAATTCACGTCATAATTCACTAGAACTGATCTTGTAAAATTTGGCAAATCATAGCTCATCTTTCTGAAGTCCTTGGTCAGTCCTCGCTGTGTTTCATAATCTTATGAATAAGACAATATCTTGGAGAAGTAGTTCAAATGTTCTATATATATAAAGAAATCTTATAAATGTTACATTATGTGAGTCCAAGATTTCAATTCACTGAACTAAAAGTAGTAAACTGTGTTGCAAATCCTACACCAGGACAGAATAGTAGAATACAGAGTATCTGCATGTTGGTCGTTTTCATTCTGCTCTAATGCCCTAACAGAGGTGTTGCCTTGTCATGCATATGAGGATTCCATATGGAAATCTGAGTGGACTGGCCTCTTGTTGTCAAATTTGTTCCAATCTGTTTCCGTGCTAATTTATAGATAATCATTTGATCTGCTCATTTAACTTCTGTTAACCTATCTAACCCAAAACAATTCAACCTTTCAAAGAAGATGTAAGGATAGGATTCATTTACTCAGATCACCTATTAAGTGGGATAAGGAGAGAATGAAGACATTTCTCCCCCTCTTCACTCCCCCTTATCTTTTCTGTACCCCACTTCTGGGCAAAGACATGTTAATGATCGTGTTGGCCAGGCCATGTAGGATCTTCTGTCTTGCAAAGCACCTTAACTGGCAGCTCATTATAGCTTAGGTCTCAACAAAGTAGGATTGCTAATTCCCAGAGCACTGTGGTAGGACGGACCCTGCTGCAGCGTCTGGTGTGGCCCTGGTCTTGTTTAGGTTCTTACGTTCTGGTTTCTTCACACCTGCTCTACTTCATAATTCCTAATGCCTTGTTGGTAGCGGTTTTGGTCTATGTTTTGGCGCATACTGTTATGTGTTGTTCATCTGTCCTGGCTCTCTTCCTGTGGGGCCCTCCTATTCTCCTGCACCTCTGTATGTATTGCACACAGTCTCTAATACAGAACCATACACAGAGGGCTCCACTAATGTCCATTTAGTTATCTTTGTTCCACAGTTCCTTTTGGTTTTTTTTTTTTTTGGTTTTGGTTTTTCTCCGGTACCGGGAACTGAACTCACGACCTTGTGCTTGCCAGGCAGGCGCTTTGCCGCTGAGCTAAATCCCCAGCCCCCTGTTCCACAGTTCTATGGGACAGGCTTTCATTCAAGTCTCAATCCTTTCTTAGGAGAGGTTGAAAAAGTTTTGGATTTCTGTCAAGAAATGTCTTATTAATGTTAGACTTTGTTCCAAGCACTACATTCTTGTCATTAGAATAACTGCCTGCTCTGAGCTTGCTGGGGATTCACCATTCCAAGTAGGGAAAGTATCATGAGGCAAGAGGTGAAGTAGCTTTCTGTTACAGTTTTTTTGAAATCATCGGTTATCACTGTAATGAGGCATTTTTGCTAATTGTTGGTCATAGGTGGTAGTGAGGAATAGTTTTTTTAAAAAGCCATAAATATGTGGGAGGTAGAAAGAGCAGGCTGTTCACAAATAGATTTTGTCTTGGAGATATGATGTGCAACTGCGTGGCTAGGCTGACCAGTGGGTCCCATTTGATTGTGTGCAAGTTGCCAAGTAAATATCAGTCATGAAATCCTAAGTGCAATCAACATGTTTGAAAAGTTCAGGCTACATAATAAAGAACAACGTGTTTTCCCAGCTTGGAACAAATTTCTATAGCCTAAAGCACGTGGCTTTAAAGGATATATACATAGTTTTTCTTTGTTTAAAGAAATTATCCTAAATTAATTATGTACTATGAAAGTGTGTAAGAGAACGGGTCAGTTTATTTATGGTAAGAAAATAAACAAAGAAGATCCTCATGGATGAATGGAATTCCCAGATTCCATACTTACATTAGTCAGCTATTCCATTGCTGGAGCACAATACCTGAAACAACTTGATTTTTTTTTGTTGTTGTTGTTGTTTGTTTATTTGTTTGTTTTTTCTCCGGTACCGGGAACCGAACTCACGACCTTGCGCTTGCCAGGCAGGCGCTTTGCCACTGAGCTAAATCCCCAGCCCCTACCTGAAACAACTTGAAAGAGTTGAGTTTAACTTGGCTTATGGTTTCAGGGGATTCAGCCCATGGTCAGCTGACTCCAAGACAGGAATATCATAACAGAAGGATGCAGCAAAGCTGCTCAGTTCATGGTGGACTAGAAGCAGAGCAAGAGGACTGTGCCAGAAAGGAAGGAGCCAGGGAACATATACAACACTCGATCATGCTTCCATGATCTACCCAGACACAACAGAAACATGTGTTGCTAATCTAGTAAACATTCTTAATCCAATTAAGTTGACATATCATATCCAGACCTCTAAACTCCAGGTATTTTTTCTCCTAGAGTACAAAAATGGGTTATCATATTTCTAGAATACAAATAATTTAGGTAGGAAATGTATTTCAAAAATGACAAACCCCCTGACCAGGATCTGGTTATACATTGTAGTAGAATGCTCTGATTGCAATACCTCTGGGATTGTGTTTGGAGTTCTTATTCCTGAAAAGGAGCAGATGGCTCACTAGAAGTGAACTGAGCCTAAATCTCATGTGGCCAGGGCTACAGAAGGCAGGGTATAGGATACCAGCAGTTTCAGGCATCTGTCCATCTTCTGCAGAAGCTCCCCAATTTTGTGCTAGTATTGAAGGTTTTGCCAGGCTGACACGAAGAGTTTGTCAGCTTCTCCTATGAATCTGTAGCTTTGGTATATCTGCATGCAAAAGTGAGAGGTAGCAATGGAGTGTTCTCCACCTAGTACTATAATTAGAAATTAGCCATATGCAGATCTTCATGATAATCTTGGAGCTTCAATAATTGTTTTTGGTTTCCCTAGTTCTATTGGGATTTTTACTAGCCAGATTTAGAGATACATATTTCTTGAAGTAATTTAAGAAATTATTGTGCTGTGTCTCCAATTTCCCTCTGGTTTTAGTTGGAAAGAGATCATTGTTTTAAGCCTGTAAGCCAATATGGCAAGCAATTTTGAGATGCAATTTCTACCTGGGCTACTTTGTACCCAGACCTCTGTATACCCATCCTTTAAAGATTTGCTTTTAGTTGAAGGGTATAAAGATCATAAACCTAAAACCTTATCGATGACATCTTCTGGAATTTAGGCCTTTCTTTCCTGCCTCATACCTTAGGAAAGGTAGAAGTTACATTATTAATAAATTCCATGCTGATTTTAATGTAATGTCTTGGTGTTATAGGAAACTTGTGTATACTCTGACTCACTCTAAGTCCGTTTGATTTTGACTGTGCTTTGGGGAGTTTCTGTTGCTGTTTGATTTTAAGCAAGGATATTGGTATTTGGCATAATTATTAGGTTGAGCCATGAAGAAACACCAGTCTTGTCTGTCAAAACCAGTCAAACATTAGCAAATTTTGTATGCTTTAACCAAAGAGGAGGTAGGATGCTTAAGATCAGAGGTAATTTTTTGGTTCATATCCTTTCATCACACCATTCTGGCATGGTGTCTGGTAAAAATTATTGGAAAAATGAATGAGTGAAGGAAGGAAGGAAGGAAGGAAGGAAGGAAGGAAGGAAGGAAGGAAGGAAGGAAGGAAGGAAGGAACACTTTTTCCCATTGGAATTGCATTCAGGTCTAGTTTGGGACCTGGATGTATCCTTCTACGCTTCATCTCCTTAAAATGGAATGATGGCCCTTCATCACACATGTAATGAACTCTGGAAATGACATGCTATCCTTTCAGTTCTGGTTAATGAGAAATAAGAGGAATAAGAATGCTGGGGTAAGATTATGAGTGTTGTTCTTAGGAGCTTGAGTTTTTAGGAGCTCACAGCCAACTGTGAGTTATCAGTGGGTTTAAAGAAAAAAGCCAACCAAATTAGGACTAGCTGAGCATAGATGTATTCTTTTTTTTTTTTTTTTTCATAGATGTATTCTTTTAGGGAAAAATCTGTGTGTATTCTTTCTTTGATGGACAGAATGCTAATACTGAAAAGAGAGGTGTGCTTGTCTTTAGAAAAAGGATAATTTATGTGCATTCAAGGCTACAAAATCATTCACATAGCCTGATGTAATCTTGATTAGATCTGATTAATAATTGCAGATTGCTTGATTGCTGCTATGTCCTGGCTGGGGTGTATTTATAGATAATAAAAGATTTATCCGGTTGCAAAAACCAGTTTCAGGTAAAGAGTGGTTGGCTGTTGCTGCTGGAAATCCTTGTCACACATCATGACAGCCGAAGTGAGTGACAACAATTTAAGAGAGTCCACTCGAAGGTGCAGGTAATGGGAGGCTGTGTAGAGGACAGAGAGAGTCCACAAGTGTCCAACCTTACCCACTTCACAGCTTTGTCCTGTCTGTCTATCTGTCTGTCATCATTGTCTTTTGAGAACTTTGTCAGACTGACCTATGAAGCTGATGTTACCTCTTTGACATTACTTCCCACCGGTTAAATGACTCAGGAAGACCCCACAGGCATAGAATTTGCTTCATTCAGAAGTCAGTTTGGACAATGGGGAGTGTAAAAAGATCAAGTCACTGCAGAAGGAGGTGATTCAGGAAGGTTCCCTGGAAATAGAGAAGCATGAGACCTCTGTGCAAGCGGCAGCAGCATATACACATTTAGGGCTCAGGCACAACTACATTGGCCACCCCAGCAGTCAGGCAGTGGGTGCTGAGTGCAAGTGTGAGAGAAAAAAGATGTCTTCAGTGACCTCCCAGCAGCCTCATGGTGTTTGGGAGGCAGTGGATGGAAGCACCAGAGCAGGGGAGCATTTCAAGGTCCCTCTGCCCCTTGTGGAGGACAGGAAACCCAGGAACCAGTCCCAAAGAGGTCAGGTATGGTCTGGGGTGATCAAGACTTGTCATAGAGACTTAGGAAATAGGGTCAGGGAGGCACACTGGGGAGCAGGAGAGGGTCTGGGGCTCAGACCACCCAGGGATCTGTATCTCGGCTCCCTTGTCATCTGCAGGGCAGGTGGTGGGAGAAAGTGACAGTGCAGAGCACGGAAGTGGGAGTGGAAAGGAGGCGCACAGATTTGCTGGAGATGATCTGACAGAGTGGATAAAAGGCTGTGTGCCCTAGATAACTCCACACGCTCAGGCCTTGGAATTAGGAGAGCTTCTTTTGAAAGAAAGCCTTCCTTTGTAGATCATACTGTATTTTTAAGCACGTAGACTGCTATGAAGTCTTGTGTGAAGAGGTCCGACATGAAGCGGCTAATGCGTTATAGAGAAGTTGGGTCTGCCAGTTGGGAAGCACACAGAGGGTGAGGCTCTAGCACTCAGCTCTTGGAGTGGCCAGTGAAGGTCTGCCCTGCTTCCTGTGGAGCATGGTCCAGCATACATTCCCAGGTCCGAGGCATCGGCGTTATGTTCTGGGGGCACTAGTGCAGGCCAGGCTTTTGCTCTGCCTGCAGTGAACTCATGGGCCTGCGGGGAGGCCAGCCTCTGCCTTAGTGCAGGCAGCAGGAGCTCTGAAACAAATAAATGCACACAGAAGTGGCATAGAAGGGACATCATGAAATGCTGGCCCTGGCTAGGAAGGGATTCTTCTCTAAGTTTCCTGCTGCACTACCCAGTTGCACAGATGCCCAGAAGTTCAATGCATAAGATAACTTCATTTTAGCTTTAGTTCGTGCTTCTTTTAATTACATAAGCAATATATGAACACATTTCCATCAAAAAAATTGACCTGATACAAAAATACATAGAATAAAAGCAAAGTCCTTTTCATCTGTCTCCACTAACCAAACCCCTGCTCCTTCCCAGAAATAACTGCTCTTACTCCTTTGATGGGTGACCTTCTCAGCCTCTGTTCTATATATTCACATCACTTTACATCCGGAAAGGTGGATTTTGGGGTAGGGGGCATATTTAAACGGCATTTTCCCCTATGCATTATTTGATAACTTTCTTTTTTCATTTACTCTGTCTTAGACTTGCACGTTGCTGTGTATTAATCTGAACTTGGTGCATTGAGATGGCAGAGTCACACGTAGCCTGCCTCACTTGGTACTGGCTAACTGTTTTCCCTAGCAGCATTAGTTAATGCCCATCTTGTCCCCTACACTGCTTGCACTGAGCACACCCCAGGGACTACTTTACTGAGCTGGCTGTTTTTTGTTTTTGTTTTTTCCAGTACTGGGGATTGAACTCAGGACCTTTGCACTAAGCTATATCCCCAGCCCCTTTTACCTTTTATTTTGAGACATGGTTTTCCAGGTCACCAAATTAACCAGTCCAAGCTCAAACTTGTGATCCTCCCACCTCAGCCTCCCAGAGTACTAGCATTACACCACACCCAGCTTGGGCTTTCTTTGGTTGTGAGAAGCAAGGTTCCTGTTTTATTCATACCAATCGCAAACTGCCCTTGTGTACCCTGGCGCCACCACTGCAGGGCTCAGCCATCCTGTCGCTCACATCCCACTTCCACCAGCATGAAAGTGACCAGGCTTGGTGAGAGAGAAACTCCTCCTGGGGGCTTAAATTCTAGGTTAGGGACTGCCTTCCTATAAGCTCTTCTCCATCTTGCCTTGCTGGCAGGTTTCTGTGCAGAAACGTCCGTAAGAATTTATCAGAGCGGGTAAGGAAAGTACTGAGAGAAAGCTGAAAGCTATTTTCCTCTGAAGACCCTCATTTGTCCCTTCCCGCCTTCCTCCTTCGGAACCCTTAGACCAGATTGTTGTAAAGTTGAGGGCTTCCCAGGAAGGTTGTGTTGTGACAGAGCATTGTGGGGAGCCTTGCCTGATGTCCAGGCTGCAGACCTGTTGCATTTGGAATGCAAAGTGCCACACCTAAAAATGAACACTGGTCCCTGGAGAACTGTGGGTGGGTGCTCGCCAGCTGGCTGTTGGCCCACTCTCTGTCTTACTCAGCTCCATCCATTTATGCTTCTAGACTAAGCCTGTCACCCATGAGCTCTCTTCCTTGGGGATAAAGTCAGCAGTCTTGGCTTGCCTTTGTCCCTTAGAGCTTTTAGAATGGGAGAAATTCATTTAACACCTTTTGCCCTCTGTTTCCTCATTTGGAAGAAGTCTGTCAGGCTTCTACATGATGTCAGCATGAGATCTTGTAGACACCAGCCCATGTAAACTGTTTACACCAACCCACGTGATTGTCAGGGACAACGCAGATGACACTGGATTGCAGTTCTCCACAGCCTGCCTCCCAATACCACCTCCTTGCCCGCACATGTATTTGAGATCCCAGAGCTTTATCTGACCCAATTTTGAGCTTATCAGCTGCTTCCAGACAACCTTCTTGACTCTCACCCATTAAGATGAAATAATATATCTATGAAACACCACAAATGGAAAAGTACCATGGAAAAATATTGCCATGACAGCCTGTCCCGGTCCTTCCTGCCTCCCCCACTGTCACCCTTCCCATTGTTTTCCAGCACTTCTGGCCCATCCAAGACAGAGGCCAAGCCCTTTTCTTTCTGTAGTTTGTCCCCTAACATGGCATAAAGCCCCACTGGGCATACACAGTAGGCATCCTCACCTCCTGCATGTGTTTGCATCTGTGTCAGCAACAGGGAACCCCTAGAAGAGCTGCAAGCTGCTCGCTTCTGAGACAAGGATAGAAAGTCTGTCCTCTGCTCTCCATCCCAGAGCCTGCCAAGCACCTCTGCCCAGCTCACAAGGGAAAAGCAGTCCAGGTAAGGCAGAAGGGAAACACCAGCCGCTGAAATATGCTCTGGTCAGAAACAACAGCCGGTTACCCTACATCTTGCTATTTCCCCAGTGCATATGGTGACAAATTGATCCAAATGGGCTGGAGTGTGCAATGAAAAACTGGAAAAGTGTTGGAGAGCTGCAGCTGGAGATGTTTTTGCCAGATGCAGACACACTGGCCAAGGACAGTGCTTATTCTTCAGCTAGTGTCGTCCAAGCAGCTGACCACCCAGGGGGCCTGTCAGCAGCAGAGATCCTGGAGAACACAGCCTGAAATTGCTCTGTGCCCAGGTGCCAGGTCAGATTTCCCAGAGGATAGGTGCAAACAACAATCCCTTGAGTCAAGTTTTCTGGCAGAGCAAACTTGTCTTCACCTCTAGGCAGTGGGCCATCACCAGAATTTGATTCTGTTGTTTCCCCCAGTAACTTCAAGTTAGTGAGAAACTTAGAAGCCTATTATTTTGAAAGTAGATGAGGAGTCTACACCAGATTTTCCCCTACCTCCACCTCTGGAGGGAAGCCACCTAATGACACTCATGTTCCCAGTCCAAGTGGAACTGGTGGGAAATTGTTTTGCTTTGTAAATCCTTTAATGTCACTCTCCTTGCAATGAATTATTTGAAGCTCAATGTGTCAGTTTGGGGTTTATTTTGCAAGGGGAGCAATGTAATACAGGACACATACTTTATATGATTATTTATAAAAGTCACCCAAAGAACAGTATACAAAAGAGTGCAGGAAATCTGTCCACACACTAAGACCAAGGAATCCAGCTGAGGGCCTGGATCCCACAACAATGTCCTACATGAGTTGAGCTGAATACCCAGAGCTCATAACAATGCCTCCCACGAATCCAACTGGAGGCCCAGAGCCCATGACAACGTCTCATGCAGACCTGTTTCATGGATCTGCTGGGAAGGCCCAAAGGTCAGTGGTGGAATCTACAAAGTCTATACCAGCAGGAAGAAGGATCTGTGCTAGCAGGCTGAGGGATCTGCACTGGAGCCAGGAAGATGCTCAGAAGAACCAGAGCTCCCCCAAAAGGTACCACAGCCATCCTCGACAACAATGAGGTCCCGAGCTCCTCCAATGATCAGGATGGTTGAGTTCCCATGAGGGAAGCCAATGCAGCAAGCTTTTCCAGGAGGCCGGCAGTGTACCATCTTCCCCTCCGGAACCAGGCAACTATGCTCAAAGTGAGGACCAGAGCTCCCCAAAAGGAACCAAAGCCATTCTCAGTGCCAGCAAGGTCCTGAGCTCCTCGGAGGATGAAAACAGCCAAGTTCATCAGGAAAGCCAGCTCCCCACAGTCTCTCTCAGCTCCCAACAGCCTGCTTCTTCTTCTCCAGGTCTGCCCCTTATGCTGCTGGAAACAGTCCTCAGGTGGGCCTCCCACACCCAGCACCACTTACTCAGTTCAGCTGGGGGTTATAAGTTGACCACCAGTTATCAATCCAGTACATTCAGTTTACCTAGCGAGAGCTCTATATGGCCATGGCAATCTCTCCAGCAGGATCTGATCAGTGGAGCAACACACCACTATCAGAGCGGATATCTTGGGTGCTACAGCCAATTCCCAATTGCCTCAATTCCTTGATGTGGGATCCTCTTAGTTCATAGTTTCCATAGAAACATCATATAATTGATGATTCATTTCCTGGTTGAGCACAAGCAGGAGAGAGGGACTATGAGCAAACCGGAACCCTAGGTCTCAGGGCTTCTGATTGCCAGACCCCTGTCTCAGATGAATTACATGGTAGCTTCAGCGCTTGAGCTCATTAGGCTTGGTAGGAGTCTGTTGGTACCCACAGCAATCATAGAAGTACAGTTTTATCAGGAGAGGGCAGGGAGGATGATGGCTTAAATGGCAGGAAAGATCATATTCTCTTTCTTGCTTACTCAGTCTGTCTACATGCACAGACATAAGTATATAGGTATGCATGTGTAGCTCTGTCCATACACACATACCATAGACCAGGGAGTAACTGTGCTTTCCTCCTCATCCCTCCCCTGTTAAGTAGTCCCAAGGCCATGGTTGATATTTACCATATTTGCTCTTACCTTTTCTTGCTACACTTTGCACTCACTTCATTCTTACCCTCAACTGGTAGGGGACTTTATCTACTGGGATGACTTCCATCCTCATTTCTGAAAAGTATGAGTCCCCAAACCTCCCTCTTTTAGGCTGCCATCATTTTCCTACTAAATCTTACTATTAAATATGAAATTACCTCTGGAGATGGAAAGTACAAATGATAAGCCTAGGAAACTGTAGAGAGATTGCCAAGGAGGATCCAGGACCACAGGGGACTAATAGCTATCAGCTGAGAGCGGGGCCAGTCCCTGTAGCTGGGTGTGAAGAGCAGGGCCAGTCCCTGTGGCTGCACTCAGTCAGATTTGGGTTTTACTAGGTGAGCAGGAAGCGGGAGGAGAGGATCAGGAATTAGGACACATACAAGAATATGCTTACTATGAGTTGTGAGGTCCACACTGGATAGAGGGAAACACAAGCACAAGGGAAAGGGAATGTATGAATTCTGAATCAAGAGACTTGATGTGGCTTCACTTGTGCTATTTCAAGTATTGGTTCTGTTAGTTTGCAAGTTCAGTACAGGTTAAATATCCCTTGCCAAAATGTTTGAAACTGGAAGTGTTTTCATTCCATTTTTTTTTTGGGGGGATATTTACTTAAACATAATGACATAAGTTGGGGATGGTTCCAAAGAGAAGCATGATATTTATTAACATTTCATGTACCTGCTATCAACATAGCCTGTTGTTTTCTGTAATGTTTTCAGTCTGCCTGTATTTAGACTGTGTCTTGTTGCATGAAGTCATGAGGGAGAATTTTCTGTTTATGGCATCAGGTTGGTGCTTTAAATGCTTTGGCTTTCAGAGCATCCTGGATTGCAAGTGTTTGGATTAGGGATGCCCAGTCTGACTACGTCTTTATCTACCTCAGCAAGAAAAGAGCATTAAACCGAGCAGGGCAGAATGGAAGGTTCAACTTATGTTTATGAAAGTGGCCTTCAGCATATTTTCTTCTTTCCAACACTTTGTTCTGCGATGCACAGTGTATTCTGTGGCTATTTCCTTTCCTCTCTCTTTCCTCTCTCATTTCCTCCATGGCCCTGCCTGTCTTTCCACCTTTCTGTACTCAGTTGTTTCTGAAGGAATCAGAAAGTACAGGCAAGATGTCTGTTTCTGTTTTCCTAGAACTGTCTCTCACCCTGGCCCTTCCAGCCTCCCAGGAAAGCAGCCAATTTCTCCCCTGTTTTCCACAGAGGGAGGACGAGTTGTGAAACTCCACACCAAGAAGAATTAGGCTTGAGAACTCCAGCTTGTAGCTCCAGCTGTCCCACAGAAGGCTCCTTAACAGTGTTTTTTTTTATTATCAATCTTTACCCAGGCAGCTCTTTATTACATGGATGTAGCTCCAAGTCTGTTTTGATAGGTTTGAATCTCTCTACAACAGAACATGGATGTCTTTATTTAGGGGGCAGTTGAGGAACTACAAATTGCTCTGCATGGGAGGAATAGAGAGCTCCAAAGTTCATGGGGTGGGAGGCAAGACAAGAAAGGTTGATGGGAGGCAGATCTGTAGGCTAAAAAACTAGGCATCAGGGAAACATTTTATCACAGTGCTCTGGCCAATGGATTTGAAGGCTATAAGTCTGCATGGAAGCAGAGAGACCAATTTCAACAGAATTATATCGATGATCTAATATTGCAGTCATAGAAAATTCTCCATCTATTGAGCACCTCCTTTGCACTAAGCACTTTATGTACAACATTACTTCAGTGAATCCTAGCAACAGCAGAGAGTCCTAAGTGTCACTGTGTCCCAGCTACAGAGGAAGCACCTGGGCTCAGGAAGTTGAGACAGCACAGTGTCAGAGCTTGAATGAGAACCAAAGCCCCATACACACACCTGTTTTCCTCCCTGCGTGCTACCTCCTACAGTTTCCTTAATCTGGCAGAGAAGTTATGGAACCTAAACTAAGATCATAACTATGGGGATTGAGATGACTGATGGGATTGGTGGCTGGGTTTGAGGTAGAACAAGTCATGGGGTGGGGAATAGAATTCAGGATGCCTCCCAGGGTTTTGGGCTTGGCTGACTGGGGAATAGTGGTAATCTTTATAAACATAGGCCATCACAGTTTTAATGGAGATGATAATTTTGCATCAACAAAAGAGATGGAGAGACTAGACACAAAAATGACATGATAGTGGTGGTGATTATGTAGGGTGGAGGAGGTGGTGGTGGTAGTGATGACAGAAGTGGTGGTGATGGAGATTATAGAAGTGATGAAGGTAGAGGTGGTAGAGATGGTGGAGATGGAGGAGGTGATGGTGGTGATGGAGATGACAGTGATGGAGGAGGTGATGGTAGTGCTGGTGGAGATGGTGCAGCTGGAGGTGGTGGAGGAGGCAGTGGTGTTGGTGTTTGTGGTAGAGGTGATAGAGGAGGTGGTAGCGATGGAGGTGATGGAGATTGTAGAGAGCCTGCTCTGCTGGCCTTGTCAAGGTCCAGAGGAGTCCACATTTGTAATCCTAGGGAGAAGTTACTGGAATTCCTATAAGTAATTCCAATCTACCACTTCCAGTGCAACCCATGATGAGAATAAAGAGCCAAATATGTATCTGTAGCTGTGGGGAGCCAAGGGAGTTCTAAGTCCAGTGAGAACAATGGCTAACTGGAACAAAGGCCTTGACCCAGGACTGAACCTGGGTTTTATTAATTCGTGAAGAAGGAAGTGGCTCAGGGATGAGTGACTGTGAAAATGGTGAGAAGTATGTGAATGCAGTAAACTGGGCGAGGTAGGAGGCATAAGAGCACCTTTGTAATGTGCAGAGAGAGGAATGCAGAAAGAGTAATCTGGGAACACATTGTGAGGAAGTATCTTGTGTTTTGGGGTTGATGCTTCAGCTTTGACATGCCCTGAGATGTCATGAGTTCTTTCTGGAGCCTCAGACTCAGCTGACAGTGGAGCATCTCTAGCCTGGCTCATGCACAGGAGTTGGGAGCTATAGGTGGGGCCATCACTGACCTGTTGCACTGCTTTAAAGACTACACATGAGCACCTCTGCTGGACCCATTTATATTGCTTAAAGCCAATTGAAGGGGGAAAAGCATTAACCTAGCCAGCTCTGTACGTATCAATACATGGAATTAAGGCCAGGTTTAGCCAAAATGGAGACAAATAGTCTTCTTTCAAGGAGAGCCATCCTCCACAGGAAGTGGTGACAGTAATATGTCTTAGTTACTTTGTTATTGCTGCAACAAAATACTGACATCCACAAGTTAAAGGAAGAGAAGTTTATTTTAGTTCACAGTTTGTAGTCATTTGAATGCATAGTCTGCTAGCTCCAAGGCAGTGCAGGATGGCAGAGGGGTGTGACAGAGAAGGCTTGCTCATGGCATGGAAGCAGCACGGTGCAAGCAATCAAGGGAGAAGAGGAATATATATGTATACATACCCTTCCAGGCCACACCCACAGTGACCCACCTCTTCTCACTAGACTTCACCTCCCAACATCACATGCAGCTATAAACACATCAGTGGACTAATCCAGTATCACATGCCCACAAGCCAGTCATCTCAGAAGCCCCACCTATGAGTGCATGAGGCTGTAGGGCAACATAGATATAAACTATGCCAGAGTCATGCTGGAGATGATAGTAAGGGTGGTGGTGGCGGTGATGGAGGTGGTGGTGGCAGAGATGGTGCATTGGTGCCAGTGGAGGAAGTGATGAAGGTGGTGGTAGTGATGGAGGTGAAGGTGATGAGGTGGTGGCAGTGGTGATGATGTTGCCTCAACAGCAATAGCAGTGAGAACAAATTGCACTCATCACAGTCCTTGCACGTTTTCTGCAAAAGAAGGAAATCATTTTGCCAGAGAAGGGAGGAAGCATATTATATCTGCAGTGACTGAGGTCAGAGCCTATTTTTGACATGTTGAAACTGAACCACCCTAGTATGGAAGCTTAGCACTGGTTTCTAGGGAGCAACAAGCAGCAGATGCATAATATGCAGGAAAATAATGGTTTGTTTTTAGTGCTGAGAGTTAAACCCAGAATCTTTGCACTGAGGTACCCCCCAACCCTTTTTATTTTTTATTTTGAGACAGCCTCTGTTTAAGTCATTTAAGTCACTAAGTTACTCAGGCTGAGTTCAAACTTGCAATCGTCCTGCCCTGGTTTCCTAAAGAGCTGGGATTATAAGCATGTGCCACCATGCCTGCTGGTTTGGGTCTTTTTGAGACAAACTTTAAGATACCTAAAAAAATTATCCTTTGAAGAAGATCTCGCTAAGATGCAGGGTACCTTCACCAAAAAGAATAGAGCCACATTCTCTCCCAACATGCCAGCTTTCACATACCATGTCTTCTCCAGGTGTGTTGAACCCCACACAGCACGTGGGGTAAAGCTGAGGGTCAGTAGCTACTGAACAACAAAGGAACTCAGGGAGGAACAAAAGCTTATGGCACACATAATGGAAGCCCATGCTGCCACTCTGAGGTGATGTGACTTTGTCATCACAAGTCTGCTTCCACGGCCAAAACAAGAACTTGAAGTATCTGTGAGCTTCAAGTAATAATTACTTTATGTAATACACATGCTACTTTATATAACCTGTGGTAGTACACGATGTGAATACCCAGTGTATTCTGAATCTCAATTCTTAATCAAAGAAGTACAAATTAACATTTGTGGTATTTATAAAATAGAAACACTCAATATAAAAGAGACAAAGGGAAAACACTCAAAAGCCATTGTCATCTCCATTCCACCCCTGCTTCCCCTGAACTTCTTTTGGGTCAACATTCTGAATTAAAATTCTGGTCTAAAGAACCAGACCTTATCAGATACTTGAGTTCCTTCTCCAACCTCTCCAAGAAAGTTCCTCAGCCTCTGTTAAAATACCTCTAGTTGCAGTTACAACGATACTAAGATTTGTCTGCACCCAGGGCAATATCCTTAAATATCTGCAGGCTGTTCCTCAAATGGTATTTTTGTGTGGAACCCACTATAGAAAGGAGAGGGGTAGTAGAAAGCTGTAGGCAGATAATCAAAAAAGTTGGATGAGTATCGTCCTTTTGAGTCCTAGGAAGATTTTGGTCAGTTCTTCCATGTGTTTTTCAAGAAAATTTGCAGAATCATCTCTACATCTGTTTGTTGTTATCATAAATCTAAATAGCCCCAGGACATTCTGGTGTTCTAACTTGGAAATAAAAAGATTACAATATGGGCACACATGTGTACATTTCTATTCTGTGGGAGGGGGACAGGAAGGAAGACAAGTGAGGAGGACCCTTTTGTATCTAACCTAAGCTGATCTTGAACCTGGCCTCCCCGTGGAGTCAAACTTGGGTGCCACAGGCGAGGCCAGGAGTCTGACCTTTTTTCTACGAAGCATGTGACTGCTGTCAGAAAAGGTGACACCACGATGGGCAGGGATCCTTCCCAAGCTGCATGGCTATTGATGCCACCTGCTGCACATCCTCAGTGCCTTTCCTGGAGTTGTTCCTTGGTGGAGAACCATATCATCTGTCTCCTTTCTCATCACTCTTCAGGACCCCACTTGGGTCCTCTCAGTCCCTGGTACACAAGCTCCTCCCACCACACAGCCTGTAGCCGTACCCTTCCAGGTAGGCTGGTGCTCTGCGTGGGAACCAGCACTCAAGCGGGGGGTCAAACAGGACTGCCGGTCTTCATTCATCTGCAGCAAACTCCACGTGGGCAGAGAGCTTCCCTTCCTCACTGAGTGGCTATTTTTACAATAAGTACTTACACTGATTGATTGATGACATGAAGGAAGTATGGTGCCATGTTTCTGCCCAGACACCGCTGCAAAGTAGAGCAAAGTGGAGACAGAGTGGTATCAACATCTGGCAAGGGTCATGGTCATGCCAATGTTCCAGCCATCCTGTCCATAGTTCATCTACTACAAATTAAAAGGAATATGGGGATTTTAGTAGTGGACTCTGTTCTCATGATAGTTACTCTGAGTT
This sequence comes from Chinchilla lanigera, assembly GCF_000276665.1. NCBI lineage: Eukaryota > Metazoa > Chordata > Mammalia > Rodentia > Chinchillidae > Chinchilla > Chinchilla lanigera. Next base: position 5,527,459 of record NW_004955492.1, on the reverse strand, counting down.
TACATGGGTTTTTGTGAGGATTAAATAAGGAAGTATACACTTAGAACAGTTCTTGCCACATGGTAAGCTAGCTACCTGTAAATGTTGACTGTTTTCCTGAACCCAGGAGGATACCATGGCACTCCTCCAAATTATTCTATATATTACAGTTCACAGGTGTGATGGAAACATTAAAACTTCAGCAGACAAATCAGGGCACATTCTTTTTCCATATCATTAGGACATAAAGTATACTAGAAAGCTCATAGGTAAAATAAGGCTAGGAGAGAAACTAAAATAGAGATCCTTCAATGCTGAGAATCAGTTAACCATGGACAGAGCATTTGATTTGTGCTGTAGAATGTGCAGATAAACTTAAAAGAGGCCAAGTGGACTTTCTGACTCAGATTCAAGCAGCTCAAAGCACACATTGAAAGTGATGCATTTTGCCCCAAAGGAGAGAACTCTTCTCCACACCCCAGTTCCCTCGGGAAGAACAGGTCACTGCATGCCCCACATAACAGCTTCCTGGAAGCTCCTGGAAAGGTGTCACTATCAGTGGTCACTAGGAAAATTCACTTTGCCACTGTCCACCGTGGGAGAAAGAGGAACCTCCTCCTTCTGTTCCCTGGAACTCATCAGGAGAAAGATGCTGCCAAGGAAAAGTTGAGTTTTAAAGGCAGATCTGCCATTGCTCCCTGGAAAACCCTGGACAGAATTGCAGGGTGTGCATTCCTATCTGGATCAGATTTGCTTGGGATGATTTTGAGGGGTGTGTGGTGGTTTGTGGAGGTGGTATGTGTATATGTGTGTGTTGCATGTGTGCATTTGAACCCAGGTTTCTTTGTTTGAATGTGACAGAAGATTAAGGCTGAAGGATGTGTCCTGGACCGTTTAAGGAGGAAAGAGATGGGAATCCTTTTCCACTTCTGTCTGTGCAGGACCTACGCTTGCAGCATCTGTGCTTTCTTAGTCTGTAAACTGTGGACTGTTTTCTCCATATGGTGGAGAGGCAATGACTGAGAGCCAGAGCTTTAACTTAGCCCACTGCCCTGAAGGTGAGGGTTGGACGGAGATGAAAAGCATCTGGAACCCCACATTTTATACGGGCTGTGGCTGCTGCCTACGAGGTGGCAGCTTCAAGCCTTTCCATCTCCCCTCTTCTACCTTCTGCAGGGACAAACCCTGCACCAGCACAAGAGTCCGGCTGTCCAAGCAGCTGTGTTCTCCACCCAAAGACTCCAAACCGCAGCAACCGAACTTGGAACTTCTGAAAATGCATTTGGCAAGAAACCCACACAGATGGCCAAAGAAGCTCATTTATCTACTTGTAACTGAAACAGAAGCCAAATAAGTGGGGAAGAAGTAAGAGTGAACAGGGCAGGGCATGGGAAACTCCACTGACATCAGTATTACCCATCTATCACCTTGCCATTGTGCAAAATTAAACATCACATGCGCAGACATTCATGCGGTTTGGGGAAAAAGAACAAAACATGCGTACAGGATTAGACTTTCTATAAATAGAAGGAAACTGGTGGGAGAGACAAAAAAAAAAAAAAGACAAATACAGGGTTGTGGGAGTGTTGTGGGCAAACTCTAGACCCCAGCCTTCTGGTCTACGGTGAGGAAGATAGAGCAGTGAGTGGGTTCAGCGTCCAAGGAATGTGCTTTGTCTGCCTTGATGTTCCTACCCCACCCTCTGCTGATATTTCCCTGATGTCACTTTGGCAATTTAATTTCATTATTATTCATAAGAAAAATCTGAGCATCTGCCTCCAATCGCAACTACGTCTGGCCTTCAAGGCCACCCTGAGAGGCCAGGGGTCCGGAGTGGGTGGGTAAGGGTGAGGTGGCCTGGTCTGCAGGGCTGTGCATGAGCAGGAGTCCCCCACCTTCTGTGACAGTAAGACATTAGCATTGTCAGCCTGGGTCATGGCCACAGGAATGATGCCACACAGGATTGGTATCCAGCACCAGAGCGTCAGATTTCACATATGTAGGGGTTTTCACCATAGCTCTCATAATAATTCAAATCCAAGCTGCAGTTATAGCCTAGAATCTCTACAAAGGACCCTCCGATCTGTGCCGACTGCTTGTCCTACCCAACAGCTGTGCACTAGTCTTTGTTAACAGAACACTCTGTTCTAGGCTGCACGATCATGCCCAGTACTCACTGTCTCTTCGTGGGAAATAAAGGATTGCACTTCCCAATGCGTTGTCTTCAACCTGACCACGGATTTGCTCTGGTCGGTGAACTGTGAGTGGAAATGCGTGTCACTTTTGAGCAGAAACATTGAGAGACTGTCAGGTACTCTAGTCCCTCAGCTGGGAGATTAACAGACTTCCTAAGAGAGGAATTCCCTCAGCCCAGGACTTAAAACCCAGGACTCTAGTCAACATGGAGCAAAATCATAGCATTCACACTGCAAATGTGTAACATGAGCAGAAATTACACTTTGTTTTTGTTAGCCACTGAGACTGAGGAATGTACTTTCACCTTAGTATACCTTTGCCTGTCCCCTCATAGTTATCACCTGGTATGTATAGCATTGACTTCTGTTCTGGGAAGCTGGCCAAAGAGGGAACATTATCAGAAGACTGTCATGTACTAATGAAAGAATGGTTCACAGTGTCAACTGCTATAATTGCAAAGTCAGGTAATGTCCTCAGTGTGTCTATAGATTTCAGCAAAAATGTGAGAGAACAATATTAATAGTCAGATTTTGTTTGCTGTTAGGCAGACTTGGTAGGTAAAAGAAACTGTGAGAAAATAATAAAAAAAAAGTGTTCTGTCTGCCAACAAGGTTGAAAAGAAATATAGAATGTCAAGAAATTCAGAGGCTCACACAATTAAAAGATGAAAAAGATAAAAGGTCGCACTGAGTAGACACTTCAAATGACATCAGCCAATTAAAAGTCAACCTTATGGTTGGAAACTATGGCCACATCAATTACACGGTCATACCTCGCTGTCTTAACTCTGTCTTAAATCCATTCAGATAAACTGGAGTATATATTTTCTTTTGAGTAAAATGTCTCAAGCAAAAGAGACTAAAGGTATGGCTATCCCAAGCATAAGCTTTAGATATATTTACCTAAGTCTAGAGAAAGCTGAAAATCTCAAATGGTCTTTGAAACTGAGTGGAATCATATGCATACAAACAGAATTAAAGTTTGCCAGAGTAATACTCACAAATGAACACTGCTCAGGTGGAAGCGGACTACATCATTCAAGATTTATATCAGTCCTTGGAGCCCAGCCCTTATGGCTAGGAAGCAGACTCAGAGATTGTGTCTCAGTTATAAAGAAGAACTATTCTCCATACTCTTTCCAGATTTGTCCAAAGAGTATAATGGGGGAAAGAACTGTCCAAGATATAGTCAATGCCAAGGAGAACAAGTGAATGAAACAGCTGACCCCATGAAGTAAGAATAGGGTTCCATCAAAGGAGACCCTGAGCAGGGGTTCTCACTTGTCAGAGGTTCTCACTTGTCTGCCTGGTGAGATATCAGTCCTGAGGTCAGTAGCTGCTCTATGTATCTAGATCTTTCCCTTTCTACAAGGATATTTTTTTGTTTGTTTGTTTGTTTTGGTTTTTCTCCGGTACCGGGAACTGAACTCACGGCCTTGCACTTGCCAGGCAGGTGCTTTTGCCGCTGAGCTAAGTCCCCAGCCCCTCTACAAGGATATTTTTATGGCAGTCCATCCTGTCCCTGTCCAGGAGGTCCTCACCACTGTGTCCTGGGTTTGGGGGTGTTGCTGAGAGATAGTCTTCAAGTAAGGAGGAGCTCTAACTGTACCTTTTGAACAGTGCTATTCGGAATCACTCAGAGCCTCTTGAATCACTCAGCGAATATGGAAAGTGACTGGTGGGTCTATAGTGGTATCTCTTTTGCAGAAGAGTAAGGGTCTTTTACCTGCAGGAAGAGAAAAGAACATTTGTTATCTGGAAGGCAAACTGATAGATTACATGATTATTCACAAAGATCAGTTTTCCTTTTGGGGAAAAGATTGTCCTTCCGTGACCCATTACCACTGTGATGAGCCATAAAGACTGCCCAGCCAATGAAATACAAATGTAGATGGTGCAGGAAAAAGTCATGGAGCCAACTCCTGTTCCTTCTGTTTTAACCTCAGCCATGAGATTACCCCTCTCCATTAGAGATGTCTAATCATCCTAGTGTCAGAGCAAAGAAACTGTGGAGGTGCAGCCAGTCCATGGCCGACATGCCGCAGGAGCAGGAAATAAGCCTTTGCCGATGACTACATATATTCTAGCTTATTCTGAAAGATGAATTTGTTTGGGTGGCACTGATGGTGCTTCAAGTTAATTAATCATAACTGGTTTACACCAGTCACAGCAACTTCATTCTTGTTATTGGCTGGTCAAGGGCAGTCATGGGGCACAGTTCTTGGCAACAAGGCTTGAGGAAGGGTCTGCTGGGGACTTCTGCAAAAGATAAAAAGGAAGAGACTGGGTGGCCTAAGTGACAAAATTTCATTGTCTCACAGCTTTGGAAGATGAAAGTCCAAGCTCAAACTGCAAACAAGGCTGTCTTTTGAATCTCAGTATGTCCTCACATCGCCTTTCCTTTGTGCACAGGAAGATTGAGCTCTGGTGTCTCCTCCTCATCTTATTAGGACACCAGTTCTATCAGATTAGGGCTCCACCCTTACAACCTCATTTAAGCTTCCTTATCTCCCAGTAGGTCCAGTAGATTTTTACCATCAGTCCTTGGCATTTGGGCTTCAGCCTATGAATTAAGAGATGAGGGAGAGACAACTTAGTCCATAGCACTCACCCCTTTCCTTTCTCTTTGAAATTGTTCTTTGAAGATACAATGCATGGAGTTTTTACAACCATGAGGGAAATATTTGCTGAGACACTGATGGCCAAGGGGCAGAATGTAAAAGACCGTTGCTCTTTAATAATGTCATGTCCACCAAACCAAGCCTGGAATAGTATACTGGCTTCCATATGCTGGTCACTGAAATTATTCAAAACATTTTTAATTAGATCCACTGGTTGATATTGTTAAACAAAAATTATAGAAGGCCATTGTTTTTAACTAATTCCTGGACTGGGCCCCAACAGATCAGGCTAAAAATCAAAATGGAGTCATTCATACTAAATTTCAGTGTCACCAAGCTGAAGGCAAGCCTTTTATCTGACCTGGATAAATCATGATTAGACAGATGACAGCTAAATTTCCCAAATAGGCCAATTTCTACTGGTGTAATAATGAAGGTTCCTGTGCCTGAATCCTTATAGAAAAAGATAACCCAAAGTGACCTGATTGTTTTAAAAGAGAATACAAAAAAAGAAATAATAAAATGATACAGAATTTCAAAACAAGATGATAGGAAATGAACATAGGTTATGATATTGCATATTATTGTCTTCAAAGTAGTTGCTCAGATTATCTAATTGAGGCATGCAAAATTGATCAAACAATATGAGCACTAACTGTTTTTTTAATGAACTAATAGAAATTAGTAGTACAATTATCTTAGCTATCTTGCATGTATATATATCTATATATGTATATTTTCCCCCTTCCTTTTTTTCTCTTTCCCCCATCCTAGTTATTCTTTCCGTTTGAGCAGTTTCTTTCCCTTAAAGTGACCTGCTATTAAATAGTTATTTTTGTATTGTTTTCTCTCTTTGTCCTGCCTGATGAGAAAAGTAACTTGAAAATGACTGACCTGGTTTTTGGTTATTATTTCCGCTCTCTGCAGCCTTTCTCTGTGAAACCGCTCTTCTCTTCTCCTTTTACTGGAGCACTTACTCTCTTTTATGGGATGAAGAGTTGCCCTATTCTTGAATCTAAATAAAGCTAATTAATTGTAATTTTTCCCTTTAACCAGACTAACACAATCCCATTATGTAACAATAAACCTCAAAGCCTTACAGCAAGCAACACTTTATTCTACGGCATATGAAGCTGCCTCCTGGCAGGTCCAGATCAAACTAGGCTGAGTACCCGCACTCCAGACTGCAAGTCACCCACAAATTTAATGAGTTGGAAAGCGTCAGGACCTTTTCCTTGTCACGTGAAGTAACTTCGTAGCTTCTCCGCGGCATATCCAAATTGCCAGCATCACCACTGCTGTGCTTTGGGACCGTTATCAAGTAAAACCATGTTCCTTGAACACGAGCTCTGTGGTATGGAAAGAGCCTGGACAAAGGGATGATTTCTTTTTTTTTTTTTTTTTTTTTTTTTTTTCTCCGGTACTGGGAACCAAACTCACGACCTTGCGCTTGCCAGGCAGGCGCTTTTGCCACTGAGCTAAATCCCCAGCCCCACAAAGGGATGATTTCTGTCCCTGGAGGACAGAGCTGGAGGGGAAGATGTCATCACACTACTCAGAACAGCAATTAAAAATGAATGAATGAATCAACTCCTATTTCTAGAATTTTCCATTTAATGTTTTTCAGCATTAGTGGTTGACCACAAGTGGCGGAAACCATGGAGAGAGAACTGGGGCCGAGCACTCTACTGCATTACGTTTTGAGCAATGGGCTGGTTACGGGCTCAGCGTCACCCGTGCTAGTGCTAAATTAAGGACAGTGGAGTACAAAGAGTGCAGGCTGTTCACAAAGAGCCGGGTTCAGACCAAGTTTCATCATTTCTAATGACACAGCCCAGTCAATTGTTTAAACTTTCTGAGCCTCGGTGTCCTCAGCTATGAAAAACATGGTTTACAGATTAAATGAGAGTCTAAGAAAATAGCTTGAGGAGGCCCTGGCACATAGTAGGGAAGCAAAAATGTCTGTTTTCCATTATTTTTTTCATGGGCACACTCGGAGTCCTAGTTATAGAATAACGTGACCTGATGAAGCAACTTCTTTTTTTTTTTTTTCAATTCCTTCTGTTTCACTTTGGGAAAACCTGACTTGCTTATGTGGAACCTTGCCTGGCAGAACTGTTTACAGTCGGCAGATACGTACTTCTGGTCTGTCCCCAGGAGGTATGAATGATGGACGTGAGAAGCTTAAACTCCTAAGAGGAAAGACGGCTTAAGTCCTATTGTTTGCTGAAATGAGGTACTGAAAAGTCTGTTATTTCTAATCTTTAACAAAAGTATAGATCACTTCCCTAGCAACTTCATATATTTATGTCCAGAAAAATCAATCTCTTTTTTTAACAAAGGGAAAAAGAAATTAGCAAGGTGCCTGGCTGCTCTTTGTAATGGTGCTTTTTTGAGTTCTTTTAAGTAAGTCTTTCCCTCTTGCGCATCAGGTATAAATCACAAATCACTGCTGACACCACTGCTAGATGCATGGACACAGTTATCATGATGGTTTGTGGACTATATTGCAGTTGGCAAGTAGCTTCACAGTGGCGCTTGCTCCTGAATGGTATGAAATGCCCATTAGAAATTGCAGGGTGAGGTATATCCTGCATGCGACCTCCTCTGGCTGCCCTCCCAGGCAGCCACACATCAAGGCCTTTTGCTGAGCAGAAGAGCGGCTTCTTTGTGCAAATATCACTTGCAACAGAAGCAAGTCAAGGCACTGGCTGGAGGCCAGGTTCAAAACACTCTTACACTTCTCAGGCTTGTGAAAGACAGCACTCCCTTCACTGGCTCTCCTTCAGACTCATAGAGCAGGACGGAATTTTAGAAAGCAGCCAGAAATGCAGAGCAAATGGGGTATTTCTAGAGTGCTGGCTTTAACCCTGGAGTTAGATACATGTCACCTTCAACATTTTTGAAAGGTGCTGGTCTTGGAGGTGCAGTGCCTGGAAGAGCCAGAAAGCAGGCGCAGCCTGCAGCCCACGTAGCTCCTCTCCATGTGGCCATGAGGATGCGGGGTGCTGCTGGCCGCAGGGACCCAAGAGCTTGAAATTGCTGGGGTCTTCCTGCCTTTATCTCTTTACCAGTTCTCTCAGAAGTTGGTTTCCTTCCCACAAAACAACTTTTCCACACGGCTGCTAGCACCTTTATTTATCTGTATATTTCCCCACTCATTCTTCCTCCTGATAGCCATTGCTGGAGGGACTGCTGTGTCCCAGGACTGTTCTAGGCAACAGGATACAAAAGTGAGCAAGTACTGTCTGACAGAGGAACACACCGAGGTGACGGCCACTAGGAGGGGTGGACAGCTGGGTGCTCTGATGAAGGCACAGGAGACGCAACCTGGGCCCTCAGGTCAAAGGGCATCTGTCCCATGGGATCACGGGTAGCACCTTGAGATCAGGGGTAGCACCTTGGAAGGAGGATCCATGGAGAATTGACATGGCCAGAGCACACTTGCAGGAAAGTGTAACACCCCTGCGTAGAAGACCGTCTAGGCCAGGCAGGCAGGCTTACAGCATGATTAGGAGTGTGAGAGACAGAGACTGGAAGGAAGAGTGGCTCCAGAGCTGAAAAGCCAGGGAACTCAGGGTAGAGCACTGAGAATAAAGTGGAGAAAAGGGAAGGTATGTGAATAGAGGGAAGGTACAACAGTCCAGCATCAGGGTATGGGCCAGAGGAAGAAGATCACTTTAGATCCCATAATCCTAGCAAAAGCTCTTGGGTGTCTGGACAAGTCCTGATGGCCCTGGAAATAAAAGGGACTCTCAGAGGCATTTTCAATGCAGTGTTTATAGAAAGCAGAATTGATTGGAGTTGGCAGTGATAACCACATCAAGTTCTCATATCAGCTGATGTGAAACCCCAAGCAGAACGGCAGAGCCAATGAGAGGTGTGGCCTTGGGATAGAGGCCATGGAGATTTTGGTTTGGGATGCTGTGTTAATTTTAGCATAGTGTCCTCTGCATATGGGTACCTGATACACAGTTACTGAGTGATGATGGATTTATACTTGAGTCATATAACTAATGTGCACAGGAAAACAATGAATTCAGCCTTTTCAGTAATCGAAAGACTCCAAGTCAAAATGACCATGTACCTGTCTTTGACAATACAATTAGAATTAAAATGTTGGCTAGAATGCTTTGAAGTGTAGGCTTACCCACTACTGATGGGAATGTAAACTGGAAGAGTGCTCTTAACCATATAGATCTTATACTCCACACACACGCAAGCACGCGCACACACACACACACAATATTCCACTCCTGTAATTTATCCTGGGAAAATAATACAAAGTACAGAAAAATTTTTGGCCATAACAACAAAAATTTTAAGCAATCTAAATAGATTGATAATCAGATCTGTTAAGGTGTGTCCATCTGGTAGAATGATGTTGCCCCTTAATATAAATTTTGAAAATATAGACTTTTAGTTTTACATGTATGTGAAAAATCTAGTATAAGCTCAATTTTGTTGCTAGTGCTTATCTCTGGATCTGAGTAGAGGAAAGATAAAACAACTCAGCATCAGGGTATGGGGCAGATAAGTAGATTTTAGAACATTATTAGGGGAAAGATCAAGGTAGGCAGTAAGTCACATATGTGTTGTATAATCATGATAGGATATCACTGTTTACTTTTTTAGAGGGGCTGAATTTAACTTTGAGGGTTTGGCTCCTGATCTGTGTCCACACAAAATGATTTGAGTTTGTTGAAGAGGCAGGCTCCTGGGCTTCTAAAGGCTCCTGTCTGCAGAGATTTCTCTGCCTCCTGGACACTGTGAGTGTTGTGCTCCCTCTGCTGGCTTTAGGAGCAATAACAGGCCCTAAGGTCCACTGAAGACCAGGTTCATAGTTGTCTGTAGGAGCTTTCCCAGGACAGAGGCCTCAGAGCTGAGACACAGGAAAAATGACAGTAATGCTAAGGAAGAAAAAACACTCATTCTAAAAAAATAGAGGAGATGATAAGAAGAGGCTTAGGATGAAGTAAGACTTTCAGGGGAGGCGACATTGTCTCTTCTTGTCCAGTGGAATCTCCATCGAGAGCTGGTAGAGACCATGTGGGACAGCTCCTTCTTGGAGTCAAACCCAGTTAGTCTTCTCTGACGTACTAAGAGTTTTCCTGAGATTCTTATCATGGCTTTCTCTGGTTACTCTGTCCTTAGACACAAGCAACTTTCCCTCTAGGTGTAAGGCACACAGTGACTTGCTCACTTTTACTCCTTGTGTTCGCATGTAAACCATGTACCACCACTTGTCTTTTACCAGCTATTCCCTACAGGAATTTCAAATTACTATTTCTTGTATTATGTTTGGACATTCTAGCTGACCTTTTGGAGAAGTTCATCATTCACATTCTTCATAGCCAGTTTTCTGCTCTGCCATGCTTACAGTTTCTGTGGGAAGCAAAGCGTCTTAGGAGCCTCTGATGATTCCCACATTTATCCCCTCCATCCAACACAGATGAAATTGCTCCAGTCATCAGAATAAGCACTTGGCTTTGGAGCTGGGACACAAAAGAATCGGGATGGAGCCATCCATCTGGAAATCCTTAAGCATTTGCTTCTTGCTTGCCTTTCCAGGAAATTTGTTTTGTGGGGGAAGCTCTGAATATATTCACTACAGACTAACAATTATGGTCTTTTAATTTATGGGCTATTTTAAGGAAAGAAGCTAGAAAAGGAAGAAGCTAGCACATGTACATATAGTGTCAGAGGATAGAACTATGACTAAAGATACGTAATTGTTCAGTGACAGGTTGTCCTAAAATGACAATCTTCCTGATTGTCATAGATTTTGTTCATGGCTCGTGGTGGACATGCTTCTGACCAAGGCATGAAGACTTTCCAGGTGTTGCTTACGTGACTGTGCAGTGTATGCTGGGAAATGCTCTCCAAAGAGGGGGAGGGGCCTAGTTTTCATCTTTTGCCAATTTCATACAGTGAATGTCCCCATCCCTACTGACTTCAAACTACCAGTGTGACATTACTGAATGTGTTTCCAGGAAGAAATGCACACAATAAATAATCTTAGGAGCCAGTATGAGTTTGCTCAAGGCACCACTGCAGGTCATTAGTAGACTTCTTTTATTCTTCTGGAAGGCAAGAGCTTGGTTATTTTATTCGTTTGTTTGTTTATTTATTTATTTACGTTTGACTACTGGGGACTGGACCCAAGACCTCACACATACTGGTCAAGTGCTCTACCACTGAGCAAGACCTCTGACAGCATGGCTGGAGGAAGGAGTTGGAGTTTTGGCAAGTGTATGGAAAGGCAAACAAATGTGAGCAGTGTGATTTTAAGTTTATATGAACAGTTTATAGTTCCTGAAATTTTTTTTAAAGAAAAGATTGACCTTTTAAATGTGAATAAAAGGAAGATAATGAAACTACATATTTAGTATGACTGATTTATCTGTAGTTGTGAATTGGCATATTTTATGAGTTTCCATTTTAATGGATGACTATTAGTTTTAAGGGAGAATTGCAAAATGCAAGTGTGTGTAAGTTGTGATGGATTTGGCTTTGCTTTTCTGTTTGGACACTGTGAGTATCCGTTGGATCCTTCTTTGCTGAGGATATAGATTGATTAGTCTAATGTACAAAAATAAAAATTTGAGCTTCAAACAAGAGATTTAAATGGTAGCTAACTTTTAGCCTGGAACAAGAAGGCATGTTCCCTGTGAGAGCGGGAGAGAGGGATTGGGACCATATCCTCCCACAGACAGCAGATGGTGCTAAAGGAGTGTGTCTTAAACCTGGCTTCCTTCGTTCCTACACGGTATTTGAGACATGATGTGCATTTGCTTACATGTTGGTGGCATGTTCATTTACTGCTGCTGCTGTTTGTAAAAGAGACCTATGAGGGTTAATAGATACTAAGTTAGTATAAAAACACGGTAGAGACATGTGCACCATCTGTGAAGTCAGCAGGTCAGTGTGAGGACCTCATCAGACCTGGCCCGGGGCACCTCCCCGGACTGGAAGAATGTGCATTCGCCATGCTGTCCTTGCCTGGACTGCTCAGACTGAAGGCGGTTTCTGCTCCACAGAGGTAGCGTTCGCAGTGACCTGGAGGACACTTGATCTGCAAGCTTTCTTTCTGACTGTTGGGGAACAGTTTAGCTCGCTTTCTGACTTCTCAGTGCTTCTTTTACTCGTTCATGTCTCTGCCTCTTTTACCCACACTTGCCCATGCTGTGGAAATTTGGGATTTTAATCTATGTCTTTCCTTGTCCTTTTTTCCCAGTGTGTATTTACATGACAAGCTGCTCAGAAGCCCCTGGAATCTTGCCTGTTATTTCACACCAACCCCAAGCACTTCCCTGGGACCCTTGTATGCCGCTATTTACCTTCCTGTGCAATCTTCCCCTTGTCCCAGGGCTTAGGACAGCTTGGTCTTGGAGTCTATGTTTCAACTTTACATTTATGTTTGGCCTTTCATTTTGAAATAATTTAAGATTTAGAGAAAAGTTTACTCCTTCTTAGTTAGAAGTAAATAACACTCGTTCCTAACTAGAGAAAGGTAATGCCTGAGTGAATTCCCTAAGTCCTACTGTAGATAGAGGTGGCTTCCCTGATGGGAACCCACTGTGTCTCTTGAAGTTTCTGCTGGGACCAAGAACCACCGTTAGTAGCTGCAGCACATCCTGAGACTGAACTCTATCACCGGGAGTCATAGAAATCTCACCTCCAGGGTGGGGAGTACACCACAAGGGTGGGGAATATAATGTCAAGAAAAAGAGCGAGTAATCGCGCCGTCTACCACACACAGGTCCCATGCCACCCAGGCCCGGGACACACGCCAACTCCGTGCCTTTGCCACAGTCCTGCCAGCTTCTCCACCCATGTTGATTTTTCTTTTCTTGAAGATTTAAAACAAAATTCTCTTAGTTGCCACAGTGTCATGAAGACATCAGGAATGGAAAATTCAAGTTTACTCGGAAGGGACCTGACTCATAGCACACTATTTAATGGAACAGTCCTGAGTGATGTGCTGATCAGAATTTATCCCACTGTAGTAGCAGCTCAGAGCCCCTTCCCTACCTGTGCTGACCCAAAGGCAACAGGAAGTTCTGCTACTTCATCCTTGAGCCTTTGATTAATTGCTAATCTCTTACATGCAGCCCTGGAAGAAGTAATCCTCTTCTAGATGTTTATAGTAGACAGTTAACTCTGTGTACTGCTTTATCTCAACTAGTTGGTGTTGTAGGTGGGAAAACAAACAGAATAGTTCAGAGAGCTGAAAGGCAGCAGAGGAGAAGCTACAAATAGCAGAGTTGCCTGTTATATAAGAAACAGACTTGCACCACACAGCAATATGCACAGTCAGATCTTCCCTTGCATGCCCTCCCCAGATGCATCACCCACAATTTAAAGAGCAAAACAGTTTTCTCCTTTGGCTCAGCACATAATTAGTGGGTCCCCATTTACTAATGGCACCCACTCTACCCCTCTAAGCCTTTGCCAAACAGAAGCCTCAGGGCTGGGGATTTAGCTCAGGCAAATCACCTGCCTGGCAAGCGCAAGGTCGTGAGTTCGATTCCTGGTCCTGGAAGAAAAACTACAAAACCAGAAACAAACGGAAGCCTCCCTGGGCTCTGCAACCTGAAGCTGCCTCAGCGGATGTTGGGGAGCTGGTGTGCAGCTCCAGCTGGACAGTTCACTCTCAGCCTCAGGAGCCCAGCAAGTGCTGGGATTCCATTTCTCAGCAGAGGGCAAGGACGACCATGGCTAGAAAGGTATGGTAGGGTGGCCTCTGTTTTTGAAAGCTAAAACACAGACCCTGCCAGATACCTCCAGATGAGTCCCTGACTTACAAACATGCAAACTGCAAACATGCATAGGTGTACTGCATACAAGATTCACTTCATCAGATTACAAATGGATCTGGCTTACGAACAATTCTCCTGGAATGGAACTAATTCATAAGTCAGGGATATAGTTGTGTGCTGATAATGGCAATTATCACCACTGAATGGGAGTTAGGCTCCTATTGCCTATGGAATCAAGACTTCTTATAACTATTGGGAGTCGGTGCTGGTGTGCTGTAATATAAACCACAGTGTATGAGGTGTGATTGACAAAGGCAATGAATGTTTAAATCTTAAAATATGTGTTACAGTAAAGACATTAGTATCCCTGAAAATGCTCCCCTTCACTTTGAACACACTTTTCCCACTGTTCTTGTCACTTCCTAAAGCAGTTCTAGAGGCCTTTTTCACGAGTGGTTACTTGTGCTGTCGTGGCCGCTTTGATGCCCTGGACTGATTTCCAAACATTCATCCTTCATGGTCATGTTGGCTTAGGGGAAGGGCCAGAAGTCACATGATGCTAGATCTGGTGAATAAAGTAGATAATGACACACAGTACTGTTTGTACCAGCCTGATTTTCTATTGGATAGCACTCACCAGCAGCATTCATTGAATGTGTGATCCCATCTCATCAAGACACTCATGAAAAAGGACTTCCAGAACTGCTTCAAAAAGTGCCAGAATGATGGGATACAAGCGTTCAAAGCAAGCGAAAGTACTTTGAGGGGGATTAATGGCAATGTGTCTTTTAATGTAATAAATTTTAAAAATTTAAATATTCACTGTATTTAATCACCTCTTGTACATTGTTCTGGGAATAATAATAACAGATTGACTACCTTTTGCTGGGCATCTAATGCAATCCATGAACGTTGCTTGGCATCTTCATACAGAAATTCGAATGCAGGAGCTGCTGGTTCAAAGGCACGGTTCCTCCTTTGTTGCCAAGTTTAGCACATGTTTACACCCAGGGAGCGGCAAAACCACTGTTGCCCTAAGCACCCACTTACTTTGCGCAACTGGAGCTGTGGTCATGAAGCAGCATGAGTGACCACCTGGCTGGCGGGTGTTGTGGTCCTCCTTGTGCAGAGGAAGGGTGTGCAGCTTGGGGCACAGCCCCTGGTCCTCTTCGCTCTGCCAGAGGGGCAGAGTCCATCTTCCCATGGCTGCTGGGACTTAGACCTGCACCCTGCCAGAAACTCAAATTAGCTTAGGTTACTTAGTCCTCCTCACAGTTCTGACCAACTTTGCTCCTAAGCAAGGGACTATCAACCATTTGCTAAATGTAGCATTTTCTAAATATAATTCACTCTACCAAATGTCTTGGGGTAGTTTGTTTTAATGTGTACTAGTTTAATTTCAAACAGTTTTCTAGCATTTGGCTTCAAGCATGAGATACTGTATATAAAGAATTTAAAAACTTAAACTTGAGTTTTAACCCACTGTTCATAGTTCTTCAGTAGAAGGCATGTGACTTTTCCCTTGATTTTTGATCAACTGATTTTCATCAATTATGAGGACCAAAGACTTTTTGTTTGTTTGTTTGCCTGTTTGTCTATTGTGGTATGGGGGACTGAACCCAAGGGCACTCTACCACTAAGCTATAGCTATAGCCCTCTTTATTTTGAGACAAGATCACACAAAGTACCCCAGGCTGGACCCTCAAACTTGTGATCCTCCTGCCTCAGCCTCCCAAACAGAGCTTCCTTTCTTAATGTAGAGCAAGTTTAATATACTTTTGAAGAGTGAACTGGAAGTGTCAGGTGCTTAGTAAAACTTAAGAATAATCAAAAGTATTAATAATTGAAATATTTTAATGTCAACTTTAATATGATCCCTTTAATTAAGAATTCTGCAGATTACTCTAAAGCACTTACACATAATAATGATACATCAGGAACTTTGCATAGGGCCAAGTCTCCTCTTTCTCATTCATATGTTTGTATGCCCCACATCATGCTCACTAGAGATGGGAGGTCCTGCTCAAGCACATACACAAGTGGTTGTGCCAGTATTTCAGTAGCAGTTTTGGAAGCTGTAACTTTAGAGGGCTTCACAGTCATTGTTTCTGCTGCAGGGGTTGGTTTTGTTTTCTTCCAGACCTAACTTTTTAGGTTCTTGCATCTCTACCCAAGTTACTCTCTCTGTCTCGCACTCTCTCTCTCTCGCTCACTCTCTTTCAACTACCGACTCCCCAACACACACACACACACACACACACACACACACACACACGGCCACCTGATCTCTACCTATAAAACCCAACCAGTATTTTTGTTTTAAGTGTTATACATGCACATTTGTTGTAAAGGGTATTACAGAGAGACCTAGTATGGCCTTTACTCCATTTCCCCAGTGGTAATATCTTACACAAATATAGTACAAAGTCACAACCAGAATATGGGCATTGATGTATGATCCATTGATATTTTTCAGATGAGCCTAGTTTTATTCGTCATTTGTGTGTGTGTGCTTGATTCTGTATAATTTTATCATACATGTAGACTCATATGTCCATCATCACCATTAAGACACAGGATGAAAGCCAGTCCCTGACCACAGGCTGTCTCTTGCTCTTTTTTAAATGCATCTGATACTATACAACAGGATCTTTTGGCTCAGAGACAGTGGAAGGCTTGGACAAATACCACAAACGCACACATTCCTGCACAGGCAAACTTTATGGGGTGGGACTGGGGGCTAGATTAACTGGGCTTTGACTGAAGAGTCTCAGCAGTTGGCTATAAGTGACCAAATTGCTGTTCACAGAACAAGAAGACCAACAGGTTTTAGAGTGGGCTAAAATCCAGTAATTCCCATCTCCCAGAGGCTTAGTTTCAAAGAACACGTTCTCTTGTGATGGACGTGGACCACTGGAGGTCACAGAGGCTACTGAATTTTCATATATCCAGCGCCGCCGTCCTGCACAAAACATCTCAGCCTTTTGAGTCTGGGCCGAAGGGCTTCAGGTGCTTTGGCTTTAGTGACTGCTAAAGAGTGGATGCAGAAAAGAGATGAAAGAGAAATAAAGCACATACCAGTTCCACTGAGCAGCAGGCCAAGTTAACATTGTATTCTGTCTTGGACTAGACATTTTTAAATGACCCACATGTCTATGTGCACAGACTTGTGCAGAATCTGACCTGAGGGATGGCAGTAAAGGGAACAGACACAATATGAAGACAGAGACCCCAAGCCTGTTATCCCATTTTAGCCTCTCTTCAGAAGTGGCCTTCAGGTCCCTGGGAAGGAACCTAGGCAGCTGTTATCATAACTACCACATCAGAGGTGGTGTCTGTAGCAAAGCGAAGAAAAAACTAATACTGTAATGTATTTGCCCAGCTTTGATTAAAATTAGTGATTTTAAGTCAATTTTAAAACATAAGAACAAGTGAAGCTAAGGACTTATTTGGGTTTTTCCTTGGTAATAACTTCTCATTTTGTGCAAAGATTCTGCACCTGTGGTTTCTTTTATTATTATTATTATTTTAAAAATAAAAGGAGGAAAACATTAACAGACACACAACCTTTTACAAAATAGCAAAAGAACAGTACAGACAATACAGAGTTACAAACAAAGTGGTAGGAAATTAATAATACTTGTTGTATTACATATTGATATCTTCAAAGTGGTTTCTCATGAAAACAGATAGAGACATGCAGTATTGATCAATCAAGGACTCATTGACAGTTTCTTTCAGCAAAGAAATAGAAGACAGTAGAACAACTATGTTAACTATCCTGCATATACATACATACAAAATTTCTCCTTCTTACCCTTCTCTTTTCCCACATCGCAATTGCCCTTTACCTTTGAGTGTTTTCCTATCATTTCACAATGTCTATCATACCTCCTAGTTTAAATTAACTCTTTCAGGTTTTACACTAGTGAAACTATGTGGTGCTTGCACATGTATGTCTGGTTTATTTCACTTATGAGTGTGGTCTCTAGTTGTGACCATTTACCTATGAAGGCCTCAAATTTATCTTTCTTTTCAGCTGAGTAATATTCCATTTTATAAAAGTACCACAATTTTCTTATCCATTCCTCGGTGGATGGACATTTGGGTTGCTTCCACAATTTAGCAATTACAAATTTGCACCTGTGGTTTCATTAGGGTCTCACGATGGGGTTTACTACACTCAGGAGTTTGCTTTATTGTCCCACTATGGTGGTCCCTAACTGTCTCACACCCATCTCCCTCCTACCACATTACCCTTCCCTAACTTCTGGTGACCTCTACTGCGTTCATCATTCCTGTAACAAAAGTATGGTAGAAATTGGGTCCCACAGTCTGCAGCCTCTGCATTGGCTTTGTTCATTCTCCTGCATAAGCCCCTGGAGCATCATCCACGTTGTGTGCATCAGTTCTTCCTTTTTGCTGTGACCTATTCATCTTTGAAAGCCCTCCAGCACACCTTCCCAGGTTCCCCTAACTGGAATTCCTCACTCCTTCTGTGCTCGCTTAACAGTCTTAACAACTGTCTGTGACTCAAAGCTACTTAATAGCCATGCTTTATATTTGCATAACACTTCAGGGCGTGTAGAGCACTCTTGCATACATTATTTCATCTAATTTCATGTAAATGTCTTTCTTGTTTTTGCAAGAATTTTGATGAGCTAGAGATGCGTCCCTCCCCTCACTTCCCCACTCTCACTGCCTCTCACAGGGTGCACCCCTGGCAGCTGCTGAGTGGGTGAGACCTCTCAGACATACGCTGCATGCGGGTGACTCAAGCTGGCTGAATAATGCTGTCATTCTGCTGTCATCCTGCAGCTCAAGGGGCAGACGTTCCAGAGTCTAGGTAAAAGAAAAACTGTAGAATAAGGAGGTTTTTAAGAAATGCAAAAGAATATCATAATGGATTGATTTAAAAGCCTCCTTTGAGAATGATCGCTTAGGTATTTCCATATACAACTATTACCATGATAAAAGCAAAGTATTAAAAATATGACACCACAGATTTTCTTGAAAAGAATAAATTGAACACAAGTTTACAGCAGTGAAAATTCAACAGCAGAGTAGTGTTCCTTTTTAGCATAAACCTGGAAAGATTATATGTTGCCTAAGAATGCACTAAGAATGCAAAACAAGCATTGCCTAAGCATCACATATACAGACACAGGTTTGCTAGGCAAGACCCTAACCATGGCATGGATGGAGTATACCCGGTCATGTCCAGCACTTACCCAAGATCATCTGTCTGTTGGTACCCTCAGGGGATGCAGGCACACAGCAGAGCTGACACTAGGATTGATCTCCTGGGTGAGGCTCAGAGAACTGAGTTGTTGCCAGGAGTGGAAAGAGCCCAAGAACAGGTGCTGGCTTTGTCCTCAGGGTGGCAGAACCAAATCTGGAGAAAATGAACCAACACTGAGGCCAGAAAAAGGAGGAAAAGCTGGAAAGGTCAGCAATCAAGTATATTCAGAAACACGGCAGAATGGGGAAGGAAGCACAAGGTCTAACACATTTAATTTGCAGGGGGCTGGTATGTCTGTGGCATGTTTAGATTTGATTTCCAATGTGTGCATGTGCACAACAGAAAATATTTACCCTCTGTTGTCTGTACATCATCTGGCAAAGGACAAGGGGAAGTTTGGGGCAGGGAAAGTTATAGCTACTATGGGATGATTTCTTCAGGACAGGGCTGGCCAGAGGAGGCAGGAATGAAGGTTGTCCAGGTTAGAAGATGCTGGCTAATCTTTGCTTGTTCCAAAAGCCAGGATCTCGGATGTTGGGATGAGAGAGGACGAGGGTGGGATGGCCAGGGTGAGTGCTGGAGTGCTAGAGAAAAATTAGAATAGAACAGCAGCAGCCTTAGAGATGAGATCAGAGGGGGAAATAAATGACAGGGCAATAGCCAAGCTGACCTTTCAAAGGTAATACTGATCCGGTGGTCAGGACCTTCTAAGAGTGAGCATAGGAACACACAGCAGTCTGAAATGGCATGCTGGTGTGAGGAAGCGTGATTGTTCCTTGGTGCTATAATGTGGGGTCTGTGGAGGGAGGAAGAAAGGGAGAATTCTGTTTAGGCCTAAATTTGGAGTGTCTGGAGAGCCAGGACTCCTCTTCACACCTCTTCTCTTTGTCAGACAATCTGGGACAGACTTAGGAGACTTGTAACCTCAATTATGAGGTTCTTAAGTCCTGTGTGAGGCGAAAGCTAGGTCTTGTCAAGAACCACCAAAATTGTCAATAAAATGCAGTAAACAGACATCCTGCATTGCAGTAAATTGAGCACAAACATGTTTTCCTGCAGCACTGAAAAACACTGGCAATTCTGACAGATGAACACAGGGTGTGGTTTGCATTTATATGCATCTAGATGCCATTAAGTGAGTAAAAACTCAAGCTAGAAAACTGAGAAGACATATAAAACACATGTAACCCCAACAGGGCTATGTCCTGAATATACAAAGAGTGGCTACAAATAAATAGCCCCACAAAAGCAGACTACTTACTTTTAAACAACCTAAAAATATATACAGGACTGGGGCTATAACTCAGCAGAATGTATGCTTAGCATGCACAAGGCCCTGGGTTCAACTCCTCGCACCAAAAAATAAGTAAAAGTAAAACGAAAACATAAACAAGAGGATATGTGCTTTATCAAGAGGCCAATACACAAAGTGAAGCTCTGCCTCATTGGTCATCAGGGAAATGCTAATTGAAAACACATTGAAAAATGAAAACCTCCACCTGAATGGTTACAATTTAAAAGAAAATAATAATACAATACAATCAACAATACCAAATACTTAGGAATGAAGGCAACAAAAAATATAGAAGACTTCTTGATGAAAAGTGCAAAACATCACTGAAAAATATTAGAGAAATCTTAATAAGTGGGATGACATTATTTTGGGGAGACTTGGTGTGAAAATGCTAGTTCCCCAGAATTGATCCATGAAGTCAATAAAATTCAATCAAAATCTTTGAAGACTGTTTTTAGAAATTAGCAAACAGATTCTAAAATTTATATGGCAAAGCAAGAAAATCCAAAGGAGCCAAGAAAAAATTGTATAACTCTATTCCTGATTCCACATCGAAAGATTGTGTTAAGATACACAAATATAGCCAGGTATAGTGGCACACACCTGTAATCCCAGCATTGGAAAAGCTGAGGGAGGAGGATCATTGAAAGTTCGAGGCCCTCCTGGGCTACATAGTGAGTTCAAGACCAGCATGATCTGCATAGCAAGACTGTGCCTCAGCAAAACAAAAACAGACAAATACATAATAAAGAATATAGAGTTCATAAATATGTCAACACCTAAAATCAATTGAATCTTGATAAAGGCATCAATGCAATGTATATGGAAAAAAGCCTTGTTTGATAAATGCTATCAAGACAACAAAGTATTTATTTATGTGCAGAACAGTTAACCTTGATCTTGCCCGTCACCATGAAGGTGTTAATTCTAGATGCGCCATGGACTAAACATGAAAACTAGAACTACAGAACTTCTAGAAGAAAATATGGAAAATTATCTTTAATCTCTATACAAAGGACACAGAAACACTCACAACAAAAGAAAAGGTGATAAGTTAGTGTCATCAAATATAAAAAGATGAAGACACCATTAAAAAAAGAAGCCCCCAACTGCAAGAAAATATTGACAGTGCACAATCTGATGAAAGATTCATTCAGAACACATAACTAATTCCATCAAATTAACAATAAGAATTTGAACAACCTGTTTTAAAAATGGAGAAAACAAACTGGAACAGGGCAATTTACAAACTCTCTAAATGGGCAATTAGCATATGAAAAAATTCTCAACATCATTGCTATCAGAGAAATACATATGTAAATCACACTTTATGCCACTACACACCCACACAGTAATTTTAAATTTTAAAAGACTCTGTCAATATCAAATGAGGGCAAAGATATAGAGCAAATGGCACTTTCATACAATGCTGGCAAAATGTAAATTGGCACAATCTCTTTGTAAAAATGTCTGACAGTACAGTTACAGTTGAACATACACCAAACAACCCAGCTATTCCATATTAAAGTATAAATGAGCAGAAATGCTGAACCATATGGAATGAAATGAATATATATATATATATAATATATATACCATATGGAATGAAATGAATATATATAATGTATATAAAGCATATACCAATAAAAATTGTATATATCTGTATATATCAATTGACAGAGAAGTCCATAATATATATATATATATAATATATATAGCATATATAGTACATACTATATATATTTAGTGACAATAGATTGGATGAATAAATTATGGTGTATTCATACACAATATTTTATTGCATGAAAATTAAGAAATTGCTGTTAAATAGAACAACTTGCAAAAATCTCACAAAAATACTCTGTACAATTTCATTTTTATAGCACTAAAAAGAGGCAAAGCTAACTTATGATGTTAGAAACCAGGATAATGGTTAATTCTAGAAAGAAAGAGGGACTAATTAATGAGGGACATGAGGGAGTCCTGGTGTACTAAAATGTCAGTGCTGTTATCCTAAGAAATGTTTTTGATTTTAGAATATTGAAAATAACTGAATGTTCCTGTTGTGTTTCTCCACCATGAAAGCAGCTTGACCTTGAAGCTATGAGTCCCACAGTGTTGGAAAGACTGAAGCCCTGCAGCAGAAACGCCACAAACCTGACTCCAAATACATAACCCATTCTTTCCTGTATCCCTCAGCCCCTAGCTCTGTCTCAGCTCTGTCTCTTGCTTGACATCCCAGCCTCATGGAGCATTTATGTACGTCATGTTGCTGATTAACTTAAAGCAAAGCCAAAGGCTTTGGTTAAATAAATACTGGGTGAAAGATCCATGCTGGGTCTAAGATCACAGTGGGAGAGGGAGAGGAAAGGATTCAATGTCTCTCAACATCGATGTTTGGCAGTATATCACAAACAACCTAGTACTGGACAACTTCAGTGATGCCACCCACTCCACATCTTTGTCCTGATAGGAGTAAGGAGGCCAGAGGGGATTTGGCCCAAGACTAGAAAGCATTTGGCAGGTGGCTGTGTTGCTAGGACTCAGGCACTTATTAGTTACCTTAATTTAGAACAGATCCTTCATCTCTTTTTGTAAAGAACTGTTGGTGCTCAGCAAATAAGTGATAATAGTAAGGTTCTTAAGTGAAAACAAGGTCTTTGTTTATTCTAGACCATGTATAAACTGGGGGAGAGTAGGGCGGAGAAGATGCTGTGCCTTCCTCTCCCTTGAAGCAGCTGAGACTGGAAACATCAAAGATACTGCCAAAACACAAGTCATCTACAATGTGAGCTTGCCTGTCTAACAGGTGGAAGTCAGAACTGTAATTAGGTTCTCCTGCTGCCTACCATTTCTCCCTCCCTCCCTCTCTCTCTCTCTTTCTCTCTCCCTCCCTCCCTCCCTCTCTCCGTCTTGCTTTGGTTTAGGTACAGTGCTCCTGAAGCAGGAGCTTCTTTATATTCCTACATCAACCCTGCAGGACTCCCAGAGTGGCTAATTCTGATAAGGTCACTAAAGGTTAGGGGTCACAAGACTGAATTTCATTTCTGTATTTCTACATGGAGTTGCATGTAGTTTTTTCTTTCTTTTGGTTTTTCTCTGGTACCAGGAACCGAACTCACGACCTTGCGCTTGCCAGGCAGGCGCTTTTGCCACTGAGCTAAATCCCCAGCCCCGCATGTAGTTTTTTCTTTCTTGAGACATTAGGAAAATTTTTTGAGAAACAGAATCTGTAACCTTCGACATCACCCTCGGGTTGGTGGTTACTCCATCACAGAAGGTTCTTTGGCTATAGTTCATCCTCCTGGAACAGTGCTGTATACTCCAGAAAGATAAGTACTTTGCCCTTTTGAAAACACTGTACAGTATTCTTTGGAAATACACTATAGGGCACTCAGCTTTTTAGCATTCTCTTGCCAAGAAAAATTAGTGTATCCCAATAAATAAAAAAGAGTAGAGCTCTCTCCTTCCTTATCCACTGCTCTGTTTCTCCCTGTTCATTCTAGGAGCTCAGGCTTCAGTAAATTTCACAAAAGCTCAAAAATGATAGGTTCGTACTCAGTAGGGTGCTCATAACACACATTCACCAAGGGAAACAACTTGACATGTTGCCTGCCTCATCCCTCCTCTGTATATCTCTAAGTCAGGCTCCTTGCTTTATTTTAAAAATAAGAATGATAAGAATGACAGCCCTGCTCTGCTAATTTTTGCACAAAGGAACTTGATTAAACCTGGAGTTGCCTGGGATTCACCACCCCCTGGGTCTGCAGAGGACCTTATACAGAATCCTCAATGAGTAAGCTGGGCAATTTCAAAGAGAAAAGGCTGACAAGGCTGTGGCAGCTATTAATTGAATGAGATTAAATTTATTTCTGGACATTTCCCATGGGGTGGCAATTTAATTATGGAGCTACTGTGTAGTGTGACAAAGTCCATTTTGGGAGCAGTAACTGCAGATGGCCTAGCAAAGTGACAGTCTACATCTGTTTGTTATGCGGGTGATGTCCTCCCTGGAATTTTTACTGGAGAACATATTACCATAAGAAGGGCTATGTGAATGAAAAAGCAAAACTTGAAATAAGTAAGAACTTTTATAAGCTTGTGAGTAATGTCCTTTCTAAGCCTTTTGGGGTCTTCAGCATGGCTCTGGCTCCATGTGGAGTATATGGTGCTTAGACCCTGTCCCTCACCGGCCCTGTGTGGTGGTCCACTCACTTCTCCTTGTTGTTAGCTTTGCTGAGTTTACACATGAAATCACATACATTTCATATACATATCTAGATGCATTTGGACATGTGCCTACACTGTGATACCACACAGCCAAGGTATTAAGTATGTGCAGTACTTCCAAGTATGTACTTGAGTTCTTTGTGGATTTTGTTTCATGGGAAGAGCGTTTAACCAAGACCCGTTCCCATAATGGTGGCTCCAATGTTGACTTTTGTAGATCCAAATTCCAACCTAGTCCCAAGGTCTTCAAAACCTGACTCTGCTCACTATGCCAGCCCATCTTTGATGCTCTCCTGCCTATGGCTAAGTCCTCAGCTGTCCCCAGACTATTGCCGTATGGAGCTTTGTGCCTGAAAAACCCATCCTGCTACCTCCTTTCTGCGCTCTGCCCAACTCCTTTCATAGCATCTGCTCATCCATTAGCTGCATGCTTATTATCACTCCTTTGCTCCTGAGATTGACCATTGTCTCTTACATTCATCTTTATAATACTGCTTATTTCACTGAACTGTGATTATCCTTTGCCCCTGTTAGACAACTGTTCAGCACCATAACCAATAGAGACAATCAGCTCACAAAGAGAGAAGGTTTATTTTGGCTCACAGTTTTGGAGGCTTCAGTTCGTGATGGGCTGGCCACATTGTTTTTGGGCCTGTGACAACGCAGTGTATCGTGGCAGGAATGTGTAGCTCAGCAAAAAGTACTGACTTCACCTCATTATAAGCCAGGGAGCAAACAAGAAAGAAGATATTGTGGTCCCACAGTTCTCTTTGAGGGTACACCACCAGTAGCCTAAAGACCTCCTACTAAGTCCATCTCTTGAAGGTTCCACCAATTCCCAGTAGCACCAAGCTAGTGATGAAGCCTTTAAGACATAGGTTTTGGGGGGACACTCAAGATCCTAACCATAACATCTCTACTAAGCACAGTATAAGCCAGGTTTATAGTTTAGATCTAAAATGTCCCCCCAGAGTCTCATGTATTTAGAGGTGGGACTTTTGGAAGGTGATTGGATCATAGGGCACTCTACTTATCAGTGAATTTGTACACTGAGGAGTTCATAGTTGAATGTGCTGACAGAGTGTGGGGCCTCAATAGAAGAAGTGAGTCACTGTGAATGTGACCTGGAAGGGTATATTTTTGTCCCTGGATCCCCCCTTCTCTGTCTCTGTCTCCATCTGTGTGTCTCTCTCTGTGTCTCTCTCTGTGTCTCTGTCTGTCTCTCTCTTCCTGTCTCTCTCTGTGTCTCTGTCTGAGTCTCTGTCTGTCTCTCTGTCTGTCTGTCTCTATCTCTCTCTTTCTCTGTCTCTCTCTCTCTCTCTCTGTCTCTCTCTCTCGCTCCCATGGGCTGCACAGCTTTGCTCTATTGCACCTTCCACCAGGCCACCTCTGCCTTTGAGCCAGCCAACCAGGGACTGGACCCTTTGAAAACATGAGACAAATAACCCTTTCTTATTTTAAAATGTAGTTGTCAGGTATTTTGTCCCAGCAACAGGAAAGTGACTAATATATACTAAGCCCCAGTAAAGACTCCATGCAGCTTATTCACCACTGCATCCCCTCCTGCCTATCTCAGAACCTGATACATAATAGCCATTCTGTAAATATTTACTGACTGAAAAGGAGATAATAGCTAAAATGTAGAATAAGAGATGAATGCAATTGGTTACATGGCTCTGAGTGCCCTTGAGGGTGTTGGTGAGCATCAAAATTGGCTCATTACTTGCCACTTCTGTTCCTATAGGATTCTTGTAGGGGATAAACTGCTTCTAGGGAGAGCATAACAAACCTTAAAGAGAGAAAGGTACTTGGTTGGAGGAACTAATTAT
This sequence comes from Chinchilla lanigera, assembly GCF_000276665.1. NCBI lineage: Eukaryota > Metazoa > Chordata > Mammalia > Rodentia > Chinchillidae > Chinchilla > Chinchilla lanigera. The sequence goes on along the minus strand of NW_004955492.1, from coordinate 5,501,307 downwards.
CAGACTGTTACCTTTGCATCAAGTCTCTATTATTGGTCTCAAGGCTCTGCTATGGATGAATCTCTATCTTTATTAATATATTTTGGGGGAGTAAACTGAAATGTGGAGATATACATATATATATGTAGAGAGAGAGAGAGGTATGCAATATGACATTTTTATATACATAGGAAAATGATTATTATATTTAAGTCAATTTATATATCCATTCACCTCACATAGATTTTCTTTTGGTAAGAAACACCAAAAATTTACTGTTTTGGAAAATTTCCAGTGTATAGTATAATATTATCAACTGTGGTCCACACGCCGTGCGTTAGATCTCTAGATTTATCCATCCTATTTAACTTTTATGTGTCCCCGTTCCTCCTGCACCACTTCTGGCAATTACAATTCTACTCCTTCCTTCCATGAGTTTAAATTTCACATTCCTAAGTGACATGCAATAATTTTCTCTCTGTGCCTGGCTTATTTCACGTAACATGTTATTCCGGCCCATCACATTATTACAAATGGCAAGATCTCCTTTCTAAGGTTAAATAATATTCCATTATAAATATATAGAGTCCACCAAAAAAGTATACACATTTCAGGAAAAAAAAATTTGTATAAATATTTTAATTGATTGTGACATGAGATTAATACAAGTTACCTTTGGCCTCTACCACTACAAGAGATGCTCAAAATAGTGGCCATTAGCTTCCAGACACTTACCGGTACAGCAAAATGCTGTTTGGGTAACCTTGGTCGTTGAGAATGTTGCACATATATTTTCAATTTCTTCTCTAAGAGGCAGCAGTGTACTAGGTTTTGTGTGATATAGAACGTCCTCTAGGGTCCCCCATACAAGGGTAATACCTTCTATTGAAAAAATATATTGTTTTTCTTTTCCTGAAGTGTGTAGTATACATGTTCTTGGAAGAATATATCTCTGTGTCTGTCTCTGTCTCTATACCTATATCTATACCTATAACTATACCTATACCTACACCTACACCTATACCTATACTACCATATCTATACATCTCTTTGCCTATTCATTTATCAGTGGAAATTTAGGTTTTTTCCTTATTGTGGCTGTTGCAGATAGTGTTGCGTGAGCGTGGGGCACAGATGTCTCTATGAGGTACTGATTTTGTTTCACTGCGCATATATGAAAGTAGGATTGCTGGACCACATGGCTGGAAGGATCTTTTATGTGCAAGATTCGCAGATGGATTTGGTCAGCGCTTTGGTGCAGTGGGGATGGTTAGCAGCAAGTGAGCACCAAAAAAAAGAGACATTCACTCCCACTGGGCAGCAAGGGGTGGGTGTCAGAACCCCCAGGATAGAGATGCTGAAGGGTGAAACAGTACAGTAGCAGACATGTATGGTATGAAGCATATGATCATTCTTAAATGAAGTTATAAACTATAGGAGTGTAAAACTCTGCTGGTAACCTTCTCAGTCTATCTCAGCACCCTGTGCAGGAAACACAGAGGGCCTGAGTAGTCACTACGAGTGTCAGTGCTATGGGGCTTAAGGGCTGACTGCATGACATTAGGCTTCCAGTCTAGGTGCAGAAACACAGGGATGCTTGGACAAGCGGGTCCTTTATGCCTTCCTGTGATGAAAAGGTGCCTCCATGTAGAGATTCTTCACAGTACATTGTTTCTACCTCTGACTGATGGTTTTTATCATTAGATCCTCTGAGTACATGTATTTATGTTTAGGTATTTATGGTCTCTGGATTGTTCCAGAATATATTCTTACTTAGACATGAATGTTAACATCCACCAGGTAGCTCTTTCCAATTGTGCAATTCTTGTAGCAGTTAAATACAGAACATTATTTCTTTAATTATCTTTTGAGTTACTTAAATACCTACCAAGAGTCTTTGATAGATTCTGGAGATGAAGATGCATAAATCACTGCTGCTTTTTTCATGGAGTTTGAAGTCTACTGGAGAAGACATAATTGAAAACAAACATAGGTGCCCCTCTCCTTGCAATGGGGTATGTCTTGATAAACCCACAGTAAGTTGCATATCATCAGTCGAAACTGCATTTAATGCACATAACCTAAACTTAACACACCTAACACCCTATATCAAAGTTTAGCTCAACCTATGTATTAGTTATTTTTCTCATTGTTGAAACAAAATACTCAACACTCACAAGTTAAGGGGGAAAGGTTTATTTAGCTCACAGTTTGTAGAGGTTTCAATCCATAATGGGCTGGCTCCAAGGCAGGGTGGCACATGGCAGAGGGGCAACAGTTCATGGCACACAGAAGGTAGCAAAGGAACAAGGGACCTTAACAGCATGTTTCTGCCACTTTTATCTTATTCAGACTGTTAGGCTGGGTCACACTCACATCCTTAATACTGGTGGCCTTAAGCCTAGAATTGCACCATGACTCAATTCCAGCATCACACTCAAAATCCAGCCACCCCTGAAAAAGCCCCACATAACATATGAGTGCATGAAGCTTTGAGGGGAAATCTAAACAGAAGCCATGACAGCCTACCTCAGCACATGTTTGCCCCTACTACTGGGCAAACTAATCTAATGCAAAGCCTATTTTATAATAAAATGCTGAGTTGGGAACTATCTATAATCACAATACAACATGATAAGCACACTAATAGGGAGGTGTCCAGTGGGCTGTCTGATGATGGGACACAGAGCACAGAAGAATGATTAGCCAAGAGGGCATGAAATCCATGGTTTTGGTCACAGAAAGGGGCACACCAGCAGCGGGAAATGGCATTCATAAAGCCAAGTTGTTCTCAACTCCACAATAATCTTCTTCTCTTCATCACTGATCTGTGTGACACAACACAGCTGTGCTGTCTTTGTGTGAGGCTTCTATCTGATCATAGTATCCTCCAGGTCAAGGGATGAAATATTAAACAGTTCCAGGCTCAGGAGTCACATTCATCACAGTGGCTCTACGGGTTTTCACAGTTTCTGGGAAGGTGCCTGGGAGCCCCTTGGGGATAGGAGTTTTGATGTCCTTGTTGCACCATAGTGCTGTGAGTAGTACAGTGTTACAACAGCCTCTTAGAGTACTCGCAGGAGCAGAGACCACTTTGAATGGCACCGGAGACCATCCCACACTGAAGTCAGTTTCTGATCTAAAAGGACCATACTGTTGGAAAGCTCGGCAGTATTTGGTATTTAACTAGTTATCCATTGGAGTCTTCAGATCATCATGATACGGGCTCCTTCTTTTCTGCTTGGTCAGTTTCTAAGAGGACCGTTTTAGTGTTCAATCTTAATTCTTCTTCCTGTGGTCCAGCCTGTTGCCACTGTTCCCATTTTGAGGCAGAGCTGTTGAAGCCACGTGTATGTGTGATAGTTACCTCATCGTTCTTGCTCATATATTTTGACCTTTTGTGTATTTTTATGCTTTGGTCGTTGGTTTTCACCCTCTACTAGGTTTATACTCCAGCTTTCCTTCTTATTATATTTGCATCTCTATTTTAAAAATTTTATGACATTTTATTTTAAATGAGCCTGTTATAGACAACATGTTGTTGGATTTGTTTCCTTTTTAATCTGACAGTTTCTAATTTTTATTTTTTTTTTAGTTTAAATTAATAGGGGCCAGGGATATAGCTCAGAGGCATGGCACCTCCCTGGCAAGTGTGAGGTCCTGAGTTCAAGTCCCAATTCCAAAAAATTAATTAAGTAAGTAAGTAAATAATTAATTAATAGTGATAACTATAACTTTAGAATTGACTTCTCGCATTTTATTTCATATTTTCCACTTAATGGTTTTTCTCTTTTCCCCAATTCCACATGGCATGACTCAAGTTTCCTTTAGGTTTTCCTGATTAAACAATAGGTTCATCTAGTGACTGTCACTAAATTTAGGACCTATATTGGCTTCTTAAAATTAATATCTGTAGGTCCCCTATTTTAGCATGTTCTAATATCTGTTCTATTTCTGCCGTCCCTTTTTGCCCCCATGCTGTGGCCATTGCCTAGAATTTTTTTCTCAATTTTTGTGGGGACATTCTGTGGTGCCTTATATTCTAGCTGTTTTTTAAGCTTACATAAAGCTTATCAAAGCATTCTACATCCTCCTTCTCATACTCCTTGAAGCACTAACTTGGGTTTTCTTTTCTCTCTATTTAAGAATTTTCTTAGTAGTTTCACTGTGGGTCTTAGTGGGGCAAAATTTCCGGGATGTTGTGTGCCTGAAGAGAGCTTTGCCTCTTATGAGGTGACAGTTTGGCTAGCTTTAAAAGCCTACATTGAAAGAGACTTGAAAGCATGACTCCATCATTTTCTTTTTCTTGTACATAGTGCTGTGGCTGTGAATTCCGTTGTCAGTTAATGTAGTTCTTTGAAGGTGGTCCTCTCTTCTTCTAAAGAGACAATTTTCTCTTTGTCTTTACTGTCTTCAAGTTCTATTGTTTAAGGAAAGGGTTTATCTTTATCTTTCCTACGTAATTCTGAAAAATCTGATATTTTCTCTTTCTGATTTCTTTGCATCCTGGGATTCATATTACTAAGTATTGCTTCTTTTCCATCTGTCTTCCATATTGATTAGCTTTCCTTTTGTATTTTCTACATTCAATTTACTATTTAATCCTATCCATTTTGGTTTCAATTGTTGGATGATCTGTAGCTAATATTTTTACTTTTTATGACTTTATATGATTGCCTCATTTCATTTTAAGTAGAGTTAATTGTGTGTCATTCAGTTTCTGGCTTTTGTTTTACACTGTACTTCTCTGTGTGAAGTTGTTTTCATCCATGAGCTCATGTTTTCTTGGCATAATCAGTTACTCTGGCAATTATTTTGATAAAGGGCCAAAAATCAGCTTAACTAAAAATCAGCTTAATAGTCCAGGACTGTTTGCATTCCTGGTTAAAGACTGATCTTGAGGCCAGAAGAAGCCTTGCACCACAGCACCACTCTTGAGGACTCATCACCACCACTTTTCTGCCTAGGGTTTCCCTTGTAAGTCCCTAGGGTGGTGCTTTCCAAATGCCACTTTGCATCAGGATTGCCTTGAAAGTGGCAGCCAGCTGGCAGGGATATAGCTCAGCGGCACCAGTGCTTGCCTGGCAAGCTCAAGGTCCTGAGTTCGATTTCCGGTACCAAAAAAAAAAAAAAAACGACCAAGTTCCACCCTAGCATCCCCTACTTGGTAGGCTCAGGGTGGACACTTCTCATAAGTCCCTCAGAGATGTGGAAACAGCTATTTTGGTCCAGAAAACACACTTTGAGAAGTGCTGCCTTGGGGAGATACTGCAGTGTGAAGAAGCGGGCTCTCTGCATTTTGACCCCCTGACTCAGGCTCCCTAGATTGTAACCCCCCCATCTCACCCCCACCCCCATTCATGCTCAGTGAATTTCAGCTCCCTGAGTCAGGCTGCCTGGATTGTAACCCACCGGCCCTAAGGGCAAGAATGGAAAGGGCAAGAGTGCTTGTCCAAGGGGAAATTGTCATTGAAGATTCATCTCAGGGTTAGCCCTGCCGAGTGACCCCTCCTCTCTGCTCACACCTGTGACCTGGGGCTTGCTGCAAGCATCTGTCATGAAGAACAAAAGGAATATGAGCTGCCTCACATCATTGGCCCAGTCCAGTCCAGTCAAGTCCAGCCCTGTCTTGTGAATATATATTATTTTAAATTTTTCTACAGGAAGTCTATTCAATAAAGAAGGACACACTCAAAAAAAAATTTTTTTTTTTAATTACTTGTTATTGTCTTTGTTTGATCAATCTTGCATTCTTACGTCTGGTGGACTGAGCAACTTTGTTGAAGATAACAGTATGTAGTGTGACAACCATTGTTAATTTCTATCATTTTGTTTTGAGGTCATGTATCAATTTGTTGTTTCTGTGTTGTTTTTGTTTTTGTCTTCATTGTTGTCATTTTGTTAGTTTTTGTCTTTAAAATAAAAAATAAAGTTTATTTTCTGCTTTAAAAAAGGCAGATTAGGAAATATTTTGCACTTAACCATTTAAAACATGATATAACTGCCCAGCTCAATTGCAAGCAAACACTAGGGTACCGAAAAGCCAAATCCTTTGCTTAGGGAGCATGACGGCATATGCTATAGAGAGCATTTTGTGCTTTTCCAAAGGAATCCCTAGTGCTGATCTCATCCCCCAGAAAGTTTCCAAGTCCCCAGTGGGTCCTGCACCTCCCGATGCCATGATTGGGTCTAACCAACAAGCAAAACTGCCTTCTGAGTATCTATGGCTCTCCCAAACCTAGTACCCAGAAAACAAGTTCAGCACACTGGATTTATTCTCTGATGGTTCAAAGTGATCATGAAACATGAATGTTCTGAGATGGTTCAGGACATTAAGACAAGCAAGACAGGACAACTTGACACACTTGAAAGAGAACTTCCAGAACTGCTTCAGAGAGTGGCAAGAGTCATGGGATCACTGTGTTCAAAGCGAGGGGGAGTACTTTGAGGGGAATTCATGGCAGTACATCTATTTCTGTAATACATTTAAAAAATCTAATACATTTTTTAAATTTAAAAATCTACCATAGTGTTTGATCATTCCAGGTATTTTACTTCTATCATCCCCAATGTCTTTGAAGACCAACTTTCCTAGTGCACAAGGAAGAAAAATCAAGTATAATAGGGGAAGTTAAACAAAAACCCTAAAATCTTAGGTTTGCATTGAAGTCTCATTCAGGTCTGCATTGAACCAACTTATGTGTATGTCTGTCTATCTACCTACTTGCAGGTCTTCCTTGGCCCAATAGCCAATCCAGTAGTGATGAACATGTCATCCAATAATAGAAACCAGGTCTTAACAGAGAAATAGTTGATTCCAGATCTGAGAAAAAATGCTCAATATGAGCATGGGGCCTCTGGTAAAAGAGCATGGGGAAGCTATCAGAAACCACGGGGTTATGCAGGGGTACCAACAGCATTTAGGGAGAATGAATTTGATGTTTGATGTTCTCCTTCCAAAAGTTGTTGTCATCAAGATTAAAATTATAGAAATGAAATCTTTGTCAGAATTCCAAATACTTTCATCCAAGAAAATTTTAATTACTCAGGGAGAATGACACTGTAATTTTTTAATGTTTAATATTTCTAAAAGTTTGATCCAGCCTCTCCCCGCTCCCCACAGGAATTGCTGATCCACCCTACAAAGGGGTGCCTGTCTGATGTAATGACAAAATATATCCACCAGAGGGAGAAATAAGCAAATACTACTGCATAGGAAGGATTAGCTCCCTTGTTCTCACTGTTTTGCATTAAGACAACTTTTTTGAGGGAAAAATACTAATGTGAGACAGGTTGCCTAATCAAGGTTTTTCTTGGGACTTCTTGCCCCTTCTTTCAAAGTCTGGATAAACTTCTGTATCCTAATTTTATTAATCCTAATTGTGTTAATCTGTATCCTAATTGTATTAATCTCCTCAAGATGCTGCTAATGAACCTAGGGTTCTTTTGCTTGATTCAGGTGGCAACTGGCAAAGTGCAGCTCTGCTAGAAGTCCCGGCGTCACCAGATGTCCTAGTTATTTTCTCATTGCTGAGACAAAATACCCAACACCCAAAGTTAAAGGAGGAAAAGTTTATTTAGCTGGCAGTTTGTAGAGGTTTCAGTCCGTAGTCAGCTGCCTCCAAGGCAGACAGGCACCACACAGGGAAAGCAGTCCATGACAAGGCAGGGTAGGCGGAAGGCAGCCAACGGTGAAGTAGTCAGCAGCAAGCAGGGACAGCAGCAAGCCACAGCAGCGGCCCTCGTTCTGCCCCTTATGTCCTATCTAGGCTACACACCCTTAGATGAGGTAGCACTCATACTTAGCACTTACACCTAGCATCACACCATAAATCAACCCCAGCATCACATACCCTAGACCCAGCCAACTCTGAAAAGCCCAACCTGTGACCACAAGAGGCTTTGGGAGTCATGTAGATACAAACCACAACAGCAGATAACACTGAATAATGCTTGATGCCAACAGGTGTCACGGCCAGTTGCTGGTAACTGCTGCTGCTGGCCACCACCAGGCCCCAAAGGTCGACTCTACTGGTTGCTGGTCTGCCACCGCTGGCCATTGCCTTCCACTGCTGGCTTGTGCTGGACACCACAGCCTGACTGTCCTAGGACCTGGTCTCTACCACCGATTTCATTGACCACTGGTCTCTTCAGCGCTAACAGCCCTCAGCCTTTGTTGCTCTTTTAGAATAATTGCTCTGCCCACAAGACTCAGGATAAGATTCCTGAGTAGATTTGTAGAACTTATGGCAAGCAGGTAGACAGCATAATACACCTGCACAGATATACAGGTATAAAGACCAAGTGAGTGTTAGTGAGTCTTTGACAAAGCCTATGCTGCAGCACAGGCGATGGATACACTGGAGGGAGCCCTCCTAGACTAACCTGAGAAGTAGCTGGGCAGTGCTGCTTATATAGCAGCTGCAGGCCTGTGATTGGTCCAAGTACAGTCCTGCATGATTGGTGCAGGGCCCCAGGATAGCCCTAGCTGTCATGGTGGTGATCCAGTGAGGAGGCAGGGCTGGAACAGGGAATCTTCTGGAAGGTTACCTGGGAAGGTGTTAACAATGAGCTCAGATCCCTCCCTCCCTCCCTGATCTTAGCCTTGTCAGGTGTCCCCTCCCTTCTTCAAAAAGGCAGCAGTAGCATCTGAAGTGGCAGGAGAAGGGGAGGGTTGTCACAGTGATAGTCAACCTGCACCACGTTAAACAGAGTGGAGAAGAGTAGCTGGCTGCTAGATAGTCAGGGAGGAGGACACCACTGGATAGCGAGGGAGGACACTGCTGCGAGTTGTCCCAGTCCACCGGGATGGTGAGGGAGAGCAAATGGAAGAGGGGGCAGGGGTGTAACTACTGCTAGCCAAACTAGACCCTCCGCCATCCGGCATGGGGAAAATGAGAGATTTGGTCTCTTCTCACCTGTGTCGTTTCTCCCCTGAGAATTTCCTCCTTCTTAATCTTAAGGGGAGCTGAAGGGCGATGCTCTGTCTTCTGTAATTGCTTTGAGGCTGATCTGGGACAGCTGAGCCTGCCTCCTGGAGGAGGAAAAGTCTCTTGCCAGCTGCTCCAGTGATATGGGGGGCCCTAGCTCTGCATTATTATCAGCCCCTGCTTTGCATTATTATCAGCTCAATGTGGAATTTCTTTGGTCTGGAAGATGTTAATTGTACTAATAGGTTAAAGATACAGAGTAGTATAACTTAAAGGATTTTAGTGGTGCTTGCTTTCCACCAGTGCTATCACAGCTTTACCCTCTGCACCAGCAAATATCCATTCCCTCAAGTGCTTCTGGTCTAGAAACTGCCTCCAAGACGTTCCCTGGCCTTCTTCTTTAGGAAAAACTACTGCCAATCCCTCTCCTACTTTGAGATGTTTCCTCATCACCTTCTCCAGACTGGCCATATTCTGTTGGAGCAGAAATTCACCCACAGAGATGCCCCCTATCTTGTACCTCTGGAGATTACCTATCCAGAGACAAATTGGCCCCGTCTCCTCTAGCCCTCCAGGGGCTCAGCGACTCATGACTGGCCCACACAATCTCTAAATTACCAGTAGCTACTCTAAGCCCTTAGTGTCCAAAAGAAAACTGATATTTTGAACTTCCATGCCCGTGGTGACCCAAAGCTCCTCCACAGTGATAGCGATATCTTCTGATTGCAGTGCAGCTTGGAAGATGCTCCAGCTCCCTGAGTCCAGTTGTCGACTTGCCCTTTTAGGAAAGCATGTGTCATTCGGGGCTTCAGATGAATCACTGGCCTCTTTTTGACAACATATACACTGGTCTCTACCCAGTCTTTGCTGAGTAAGCTTTGGAGGACTTTGTAAGTTACCCTGAGGTGATGCATTCATTAAAGCAGCCAAAAGCTGCACCTTTTCTTTCTAAGCTCTTATCCTTCTTTGCCTGTCTGTCTGGTCCTGATTATTATAACCTTAAAGGCCTCCTCCACCAAGGCTGACAAGGGAGTTTGGGGTCCTGTCTCAAGTTTTTGTAACTTCTTTCTGATATCCAGAGTAGGGTGAATTATAAAGTGCGTGGCCATTAGGGGTCTCCCCTCTCCCAACCCTGGGTCAGTGTCAGTATAATTTTGGAAGGCCTCTGACAAGTGACTTGAAAATACAGCAGGATTCCCTCTTTGACCCCGGCATAATCGACAGGCTTAATCAGACAACTTCCTATCCCTTCGGAAATACAAGTTATAAAATGCCCCATCCTTCCGTTATGGATAGAATTTTCAGGGTTGCATTCAGGGTCTGTACAGGGAACTACATCCTTCCTAAGCCTCTGAACATTGTGGTCTGGAGTGTTAGATGTCAATTTATCAGCTACTTCAGCAGCCTTTGCAAGAATACATTCTTTCTCATCAAGAGGGCAGCAATGAGTTAGCACTGTGATCACATCCCTCTGAGTCAGAACAAATGTTGCACTTACCTTAATAAATTTGTCCCTGAACTTAACAGGATTCTTGGAAATACTATCATACTTTTCTTTACACTGAGCCATGTCTATCATTGAGAAGGGAACATGTACTCTGATAATGCTTCCATCCCCACTAGACACTTCCCGTCATGGGAACAGTTCCCCTGAGAAAAGTAGGGCACTCTCGGTGCCACTGGGACTGGGATTGGTGGGGCAGGTATTGGTGGGGATGAAGATGAAGGCGCTTCTGCCTTGGGTAAGGGAGAATGTGTAATGGTAGGAAAAAGAGTATTACTAGCTGACTCAAGAAACAGGGAGGGTGACCCGGTATCAGGTACTGTACAGCCCCCATGCTGGGCGCAGGGGAGATGCAGTAACCTGCCAGGGAAGTGCTAGTCAAAAGCAGGGGTCTGTTAGGACGTCTGTGTTGGGGTCTATGGGTCTTGTCTACAACCACACAGCAGACAAGAGTTCTCAAGTCTAGGGTTTTGGTATGACTTTACAAGAACCTGGATGTAAGGAATATCTTGCCACTTTTCTTTCATTTGCAGAACAGGTCTAGCTGGAGAATGGCATTATAATTCATAGGCCCATGTTTTGTCCAGTATTCTCGCATTCCCAATTTATACTGAGGGCGGGCCGTGTTACAAAAGATCAGCCTTTTTTTCTTTGAACAATCCCCCTTAAATTTGGCTCAGTTAGCCAAAAGGCATCCTAATGGTGAGTCCTTTGGAATACTCCGTGTGGTTCCTGTGTTTGGTAGGTCTTTTGCCAGACAAAAGAACCCGGACTTGCAAACTTTCTTGGAGATTGTCTGCGATGATATAACAAAATCAAGAGCTCTTTCACGGGACACGCTCTCAGTATCTCTAAGAAAAATAATATCACTAGACAATCACAGCATATTAGATTGCAACAGTAGTCAGCACAACAAAAACATCAGGACCAATATTTTCTAAGACAAGTATACAATCTAAAATAAGTCACAGATTACTTGCCCAATACAAGAGCAATACAGAGGGGGTGGTAGTAAAAATCAAACACTAATGAGTCTGAAGAATTCAGATACTGTATCCAAAAAATCCATTTCCCACAGGAAAATCTCAGTGATCCATTGTAGTAACAAATCATTAATGAAAAGAAATGTGTTCCTTTTGTTAGATGTTTAAGAAGTAAGATTAATGATCTATTATAAGATAATAATCAATCTATTAATAATAGATTCTCAATTTTAACAAAAAGAGTTCTCAGTAAGCTACAAATTAATATATTCTTTTATACAATAAAAAATATGTATCTTACCACTTGATGAAAAATAGAAGAGACATTTCTGTTCCTACCAAATCAAAAAGCAAACAAGGGTAGTTGTTTGGTTGTCCTTACTTAATGTTCTGTCAGTGCAGGAAGATGAGGTAGGTGTGAGAAAGGCAACTGAATGGGTACCATATACAGATGATACTGCTCTCTCAGGAGAAGCCTGAGGGGATTAATTAAAGTTTAGTAGCAAAATGAGGCAGTTGAGTAATATAGCCAATTCCAAAAGAAATGTGCAAAAATCATGGGCCTTCCCCTCTTCTAAAACTAATCAGTCAGATAGGCACTAATTTAAGAATCCTATTCAAAGTAGCCACAACATATATAATATTTAAAGTCAATTTAAGAGCAGTGTAAGAGCTTTGCAAATAAAGTAACAAAACAACCAAGGACCTCAAAAGAGAATATGAATAAATAGAAAGTTAGCTCATCCCTGCAGTGCAATATTCAGTATTGTAAACATGTACTTACCTGCATAAATTAGTCTGATTTTAAAGGTGCTCAGTGTGTAGATTATCATTGCATTTTGTGGGAAGAAATCTGAAAAGGATCATTCTAAAATTCATTTGATAGCAAAATTTGGGGAGAAAATAATAAAGAGTTTGGATGGGGGGATACTAATTTTAATAGATTTTAAAATATCCTTAATAAAATGCAACAATTAAAATACTGCCTAAACATACAGATTTTAATGGGAAGGAATAGAAAGTAAAGTGAAAGATTCAAAAACATAATAAATAAATATTAACAATTGCCTGAAAATATCCCCCCTGGTACAAGCCACCACCCTCTCATTCCTGGATTACAGGTATGATAATGGCCCCTTAATGGTCTTCTTGTTCCTGATCTGGGCTCCTGCAGCCAAACCTTCACACAGAAATCAGAGCAAATCTGTTCAGTATGAGTCTGGTCATGTCACACCTGTGCTCAGAACACTCCAGGGACTCTCATCTCCGATGGTATTCCTCACCAGGCACTAGTAGCCTGGCTCTTGATTTTTTGACTTCTACTTTTGTGCATATGTAACACTTTTCCATATTAATATTTTAAAAAAAAAAAAAGCAGGAAAGGACCTAGTTTCATTGTGTAAATTATGTACAGGGGCGCGAATTCTGAAAACACCGCCCAGGCATGGCGTGTTTGCCTCAGGAAGATTCATTCACTGTTAGTCGTTAGCATTGATGTCCTTGTGCAGCAGCCAAGCAGGGGATCGTGGTTTCTCTGGGCACTGGTGCTTTGTGAAGCACTTAGCTCTTAATTTTACATTTTGTATACTCAAATCTGACCATTATATTTCCTTAAGAGAAAGATCTCTGTTGAAGGGATGAGAAAGAGGAAATTATTTCAGGAAACACATTTGTTCATTTTTTAGAAGGGTTCACACCTCAAATTTGGTGATGCCCTAGTTATAAACAATAGTTCTGAAAGCCTGGCCTGTGTCATTAGAACGTGCTTGTTGGAAGTTGATTCACCAACAACTTCTTTAGGGCCACATCTTCCCTAACTCATAGCCATGACCTCCTCAGACTTTTGTTTGTTACTCAGGTGCGGAATGGATGTTCCAGATTTCAAGCACATTTGTCGTATTTGGATCAATATGGTCAGGTCAGCAAAGGGAATAACTGTATTGTCTCCACTCTGTTGAATCATGTTAGTCCCTTAAGTCAACTTATTTCTTCTAACTAGGCTGAGCACTTACTTTTATGAACAGAATTACATTAAAAAAAGCTTTAATTGGTCTTCTTACTGCAAAACTAATACATATTCATAGAAATTATGAATAGGTAAAATTATCTTAAATCCACCTTAACAATGTGATATTTGTCTATTCTTTCTGTTTTCTTGTGAATTTATACTTTTATTTCCATAAAAATTAAAATATAAAGCTGGGCATCATGACATGCACCTATAGTCCCAGCTGGGTGGTTGAGGTAGGAGGATCACTTAAGCCTAGGGGTTTGAGATTAGCCTGGGCAACACAGGGAAAACTTATCTCAAAAAAAAAAAAAAAAGAGAGATAAAGTGAGAGGAGGAATAAAAGAAAAGAAAAGCAAGGAAAAAGCAATTGAGGCACTTTCTGTAATGTTTTCAACTACAGTGGTACCTCGGTTCATGAACTTGATTCTTTCCATGATTCTGGCTGCAACCCGAGTTGGACAAGAACCAAATCAAATTCAATGGTTAGAGCCAACGTTGGCCTTATGGGGAAATTTGGTTCTCATCGAACTCAGTTTGCAACCAGAATCATGGACAGAATGAAGTTCCTGAACTGAGGTACCACTGTATTCTTTTCACTAAACCATAATGTATTGAATATTTTCATTAGATATTTTTGCATCATTTTTTATTTCTGTCTAGTATTTACTTATGTGGATGTACCATAATCCACATAGTACATCTAATTTACTATGATCTCTTATCACTGATTCTTTATACTGTTTCTCTTTCTTGTGAACATAAGGAAGCTTTTGGGTGAACATTCTACTGCTTTAATATTTGCACACATTTATAATTTCCTTAGTATTAACTTCTGGACATAAAATTGATTGTTAAAAACAACATAGCCAAGCACTAATTTTAGCACTCTGGAAGGCTGAGGAGAAGATACCAAGTTGGAGCCTAGCTTGGGCAATTTAGCAACTTAGTGAGACTGTTTCAAAGTAACAGTCAAAAAGATCTGGCAATGTCATGTGACCCAAGGGCTCTCGGTTCAGTCCCCAGTATGGCAAAAAGTGGGGGGGCATGCACTTATTTAAAGCTTTCATTATACCTTGCCAAATAATTCCTTGTCTTTTTTCTCAAGTACATAAGGAATATATGTAATCACTGCTTTATAAAATACTAGAATAAAATCTTCCTTTTGCTTTTTTTAACAGATGTAGAAATTGATGAATAGGGATAATTTTTCCCAAGATTGCTCACATTTTTATGCAGAGGGGGAAAATAAAGACACTTAGAGTTTTGACCACTTGAATCTTGGCCCAATGCTCCAATGTTTTTCAGTGGAACCAGCTCTATAGCTAGACTGTACCATCTCTGCTTGGTACTAGGTCTGTGTGGGCCTCTAATACCTGGAGCATTTCTCATGTTATATATTTTTGTCAGTGAAAGACTCAGTGCACAGGAATATGAAGTGTGTAGGGAGACATCCCATATTTGAGATACATACTTGTTGGCTGAGGCTTCAACCCAGTATCTCTGAGAAACCAGGGTCCTGACCAGGGAAGACTAGCTATGAAAGAAACTACCGTACTCCTGACGCAAAGGGACCCAAGTCAGAAAAAACTTCTGAAGTAACAAAGTTCTCAATAGCATTGCCTTGGGAATTGGCCAATATGCTTTAGCCATCACTTCTCCATGTGTTATCTCTCACATTGATAAACTGCTTTCCCATCCCGTAATCAAAACTTTGGATAACTTCTAGAAAGTTCCTTCTAGACTGTGGACATGCAAGCCATCCATCCATTCCTTCATCCACTTGCTCTCTCATCCTGTCTTGCCTGCGAAGACTAGTTTGAGTGATGACAGTGATCACAGAATGTAGTTGTGGAGACGGCATACTGAGCACACACAACCAGTCCCAGCGTGTTTGCACCAGTCTTTCCAAGGGTTGTGGACCAGGGTAGGTCTCGGAAATAGTTGGTTCTAAAGTATTACTTTACAATTGAGGACACTGGGGCATAGAGAAGTTAAAGAGATACAAAGTTCGTGTTTTTCATGAGTTCAGATCATCTTCCTTCATTCCCTAAGATCATGATCACCAACAAGGAGATGGAGTCAAAGATAAAGTGCTGTATTTCCCTTCACACCTTATAGGCTGATAGCAATTGCTGTGAAAACCCAGAGTCCTCATTAAACTTACAGGATTGTCTTTTAGGGTAGAAGTATACAGCCTGCCCACACACAGCAATCTTTAAAATATTCCCCTGTGCCTCTACCTTTGCCTGCTGTGCTGGAGTTTCAGGCCAGTGTCAACAGAGACTGTAAGGGACACGCTGAGCATGCCTGAGGAAGACAGAGAGGCTAGAGCAGGGGTGTAACTAAGGCTAGTCTGCTCCAAAGTTTGCTATTGGAGTGACACCAGCTGTAGAAACCAGGACTCAACTCCAAAGATGAAGCTAAAGGCTCCACTTAACCCTGCCCAGAGCAAGCATGGGGACTTCACAGGTAGATAATCCCTGTAGAGTCAGATGCAAAAATAGATCATCCAAACCAAGATGTAAACAAATGAAAGAGACACTCTCACCTTTACAGCAAGAAATGAGCATAGGCCAGACTTTCTCAGACACATCCTGGGACTGCCTGTCCTACCCTGCCTCTAGTGGTGCCCAGATCTCCTCCCTAAGTCCCAGCCAAACAAGAATTTCAAGATCTGAGCTCTTTGTTCACTAAAATATTTTACTACTGGTATGAATGCCCCTGGCTTTCTCTGAAGCTGCCCCTTGCTCCATCATATAACTAATATGACTATATGTTACATGTATCTAATATATATCAAGGCTGAAACACATCACACCTAAAAAGGGGTGCTCCTTTTCTGTGAGTGGCTACATGTCTGTTTGTTTCAAAAACATTATGGATGGGACAGGGTGAGGATATTTCTCCATCTCTCTTGGGCCCAGCCTGGCTTGCTTTTCCATTTTAGCAACCACCAATATCTGGGCCTTGCTAAAAATTTTGTGTTTGGTAGAATAATTATCAACTTTTGCTCAGTTATTTTTACTACTCTGTGCCAGCCACAAGCCTATTTTTCATTCTTTATCTCATTGTATTTCACAATGGCCCTCTGAGATAAGTTGGATTAGAATCCAATCTAACAGGTGGGAAAAACAGGCCGTAAAATGTGAAACACTCACTCAAGATCAGCCTGGTAGTAGATTCCGGGCTGGGACTCTAGGCCAGACTGTCTTTCCCAGGGTCAGCCTGTTCTGCATTCATAGCTGCACCATGCTGTCCCCATCTTCTTGGCAAATGATTCCTTTCCTTGGGCATTGACACTGACTGTCAGTGGTTATCTCACCAACTGAAGCACCATAGTTTGTGCATGAATTCTTGTGTGTGTGTGTGTGTGTGTGTGTGTTTTCTGGTAACGGGAATCGAATTTATGATCTTATGCTTGTCAGGCAGGTGCTGTGCCACTGAGTTAAATCCCCAGCCCCTAAATTCCTGGTCTTGAAGCCCAATGTGTCCTTTGCAGACACACACTGAATGCTGGCTTTCATGTGACCCTTCCTCTCTCCATGCACCTGCTTCCTGCCTCAAAAAGAAGCTGCAGCCTGTCCCTCTGCTCCAGCTCAACCCTGTGCAGAGGTTCTGTGAGCTGCCCTTGCTCTCCAAGGGGCTAACTGTCCTGGTTGTCTAGGTTCCTACCTGCCTCTTCACTTATCTGCCCACAGGAGGGTTCACCATTGCTGGATGGCCACCCAAGAGCTCTTCAGCCTCTTGGGACACACTCAGGATGTACACCAGACCATGGAGTAGATGCGTGAGAAAACATGGCATTGAGTGGACAATCGACACTGTGGTTGAATGTGTCCACAGAGTGTGGGGAGCTGTGGATGTTGACCACGTCTCCCTGGGCAGTTCCTCTTCCTGACCCATTCACAGTCCCAGACCACAGCTTACCATATCCTCTAGTGACAAGGGGACTTCTGAACTCTGGGAGTGCACTGAGCAATGGGCTGAGAGCAGGAATCTTCCCCCAGGGAAGAAGAAGGACCACAAGAGGGACCTAGGCCAATGTTCTCCTCAGTTCTCTTTTGTTTTTAAAGACACTGTCTCTCTTGTGTTTCAGGGAACAGGACAAGGTTGGGTCCAAGCTGCCTCCTCTCCTTCTCTTCCCCCCACCTCACCCTGTACATCTCTGCCCTCTTCCCATCAGACCCCAAAGCCCAGCAGAGTGTACAGCATATGCAGAAAGTAAGCTTTGGGTGAGCAGCTTTCTCTTTGCTTGCCCTTTCTAGCCATTGAAGCCATAATACCTGCAGCCCTTAGAAAAAGGCACCAAGGACATCAAAGCAAGAGAGGGAAAGGGATTTCTATGACTCGGTCCAGCTTCCTGGGAGGGGCCAGAGCCCTGCTGAAGCAGCCTGCCTGTCTGCCTGGGGCTCTCTCTGCCCTCCCCCTTCAGGAGCCTGAGATGGGAAGTAGCTGGCTCCTCCTTAGTAGCAGGTATGAGCACCTTGCATGCTGCTTCTCTTGGTCTCCACATAGAGCTGAGAGGAACTGTAATCATGTAATCTGGGCCTGTGTCTCATGAAGTCAAAGACTGAAGTAGAGGACACAGGAGGTAGACAGGAGGAATGCTTGTTAAGGAGAAAGAAATAGCTCTCAGCAGTTGGGAGGAGACCTAGAAGTGGGTTGCCATGGGGACTCTTTGTCTAGAAGTTCTTATACCAAAAAATGACCAGGACTCAGACCACTCGAAGTCAAACTAAGATCAGTCTATAGCACTAAAACAACCTGACTTAATTGAGAAATGGGCATAGGAGGAGTCGAGGCATGTAGCAAGGGTATGTCTGCAGGTGCCTCTTGGCTGCTACCTGATCCAAGTGGTTCATTAAAAGAATGAAGTGAGAAGGACAGAAATGTTTTCCAGATAGGCCAGAGTAGAAGTGTCACCGTGGCCATCCACCACCTTGCTTGTTACCTCGCTTGTGGAATCCTTGGCCTTAATGGTCCACTTGGCTTTTGTCAACTCTTGACACAGGCTGCTGCTTATCTGACCAAGGCCTGGTCATCCTGACTCTGTCCTTGGGCCCGGTGCCTCTCAAGCTGCCTGTTGTCTTCTGCCCAACTTGCTCGTCTGTAGTAAAATCACATCAGCTGGAAGTAGATGCCCCAAAACTGTTGAGGGAAAACAGGAGCTGTGACCTGATCTCTACCTGTGCCCCCTGGGCTGTTCCTAGCAGCCGCAGCTCCTTGCACAGCCTGCCTTGCTCTTTGGGGAATGAATTTCTCTGCCTGCAAGCTGCCCTCTGTCGGTGCCAAAAACCGCTGTCCTATTCCTCTTCCTGAGGCTGGAGGAGGAAGATGACCAGGGGCCAGCGCCCCACTAAAGAAACCTGCCTATCTGCCTGGGGCTCCCTCTGCCCCATCCCAATATTTGGAATGCTCAACAGTTTTTGTTTGGGAGTTCATTGTTTCATTGTGAGTCCCTTTTTCCTTGTGATATTTGATATTTCTATACGGTGCTACATATGACTGGATGTTAAAGTTAAATAGTCCACATTTTACTCCCAAGTGCAGACACACAGGGGGCTGCCTCATCTCTGGCCTATGGGTACTGGATGCTGGGGAGAAGGGGGACAGGGGCCCCGTGGAGACAGACGGGGAGGGAACTGCAGGCAGGCTGGGGAGGAAGTCCGGAGAGACCAAAGGAGCATGTGCATGCTGCAGGAAGGCTCTGCTTGGCTGAGACAAGGATAGCAGAGAAGAGGAAGAGGTGCCAGGCACTGTGTCTCAGGCTGGTGGGGGGAGAAGGGTAAGGAAAGAAAACTTGAAGTGAGAGGGGTGAGAAGGGAGCATGGCAGAGAGGAGCAGCCACCTCTGTCCCTCTGATACAAACCACTTCCATCTTGAGAGACTTCCGAGGGCAGGGGCTCTCCGTGGGAAGGAGGACAGGAACCAGGAGAGGTCCAGGCCCACCAGGCAGATGGCCTTATATTTAAACCTTCACCTGGGGTCAGGAGACCCTGCTCTGTTCAGAGACCCATACAGGTCTACCTGCCTCCTCCTGCGGTCCCATTTGCTGACAGGTTTCCTAAGAACCATTTCACTGCCTCCTTTTTCTGCTCAGGGACCAGGAAGGAAAGAACCTACTGATAAATTCTGTGGGCTTTCTCCTCTCCATTGCAGCATTTCAAGAATAAAATATTCCTCCTCAATGCAAAAAAGAAAGCTAATTAGAATGCAAGAGCATCTGTAGAGGTGTTTCTATCTCTTTCTCTCTCTCTCTCTCTCTCTCTCTCTCTCTCTCTCTGTCTGTCTCTGTCTCTCTCCATTTCTGTCTGTCTCCATCTCTGTCTCTCCTTCTTTCACCTCTTCCCCTCTCCCTTCCTCTCTGCCCCCTCAGTCTCCTAGGCAGCTGCTAAACTACACTCCCCACCTTGCCACATTTTCCAGGCATAGTAACTAGAATATGGCCCTTCTGCTGACTGACTTTAAATGATTCTTAAAATACAGGTGTCAAGGCTTGTTTGGTTGTATTATTCACTCTTGTTTAGTGACAGGCAGGGTCACGTGACCCTCATAGGGAGGCTCAGTTGGCAAGATCAAGCGAGAATTCTCCCATCTGAAAGAAACCTCAGGTAGAGTGATCGCTCACTGAGCCCAGAAAAGAGGTCCGTGTTATGGCTGGTGCTTTTCTCAAGAGCAGTTGTGCTTCACCATCACCAAGAACCTAAGAAAGCTGTTTTTCTGACATTCTGCAAGATGATGCTGTGATTTTAGGGCACAATGTTTTCTCTGTTTTATAAAAATAAGACAAAGAAAAAGTAGTTATGTGTTTCTGGAGAAGGCTCCTGCTTAATAAAGGAGGGAAAACTCCATGTCTGTCACCTCTGCTGTGACAGACGAGTGTCTGAGCTGCTGACCAGTCTCTGAGTCGTGATGGCCCCAGCTCACTGGCGCTGGATGTAAAGCTGCTACATATTTCATTGTATGTTCAGCTCACCTCTAGCCTTGATCTTTTTAATCAGACTTTATTTTTTAGAGCAGTTTTAAGTCCACAGCAAAACTGAGCAGAGTACAGAGTTCCCACACCTGTGCTCCTGCGCACAGCCTCCCCCGCTGCCACTGCCATGCACCCCCGTGGACACGTGTTATAACTGATGCGCTTGCGTGGAGATGTTGTCATCACCCAGAGTCCCCAGTCTCCATCAGGAGTCACATCTGCAGAACATCTGCAACTCTGCAGCATACCCTCTCGTTTGGTGGCAAAGAACAACTACTTTCTGAATGGGCAGAGGACCCACCACAGGTTCCATCCATATTACACGAAGGGAAGGATTCATGTGGAAACATGACTTGTGCCCAGCGACCACATCGTTTCATCCCCACCACTTGGTGAAGTGGACATCATTGATGCCATTTATCGATGAGAGGCCTGAGGCACGTGAGACTAATTTGCTGAAGGTTCCCTAGGATGGCTGACCCACCTCCCAGCCCAGGGAGGGTTCTGTGCCCTAGCCCACAGTCTGCAAGAGTTTTCAGGAAGGGGCCAGATAACAAACATTTTATAAGATCTGATCAAAACATACGCTGAATGCTTAAATGAAAAGATTTGTTACAGTAAAAAACACATTGCCATTAATCCCCCTCACAAAACTCTGCTGTCCTTAAACACATCCTGTCATTCTTTCCACTTTCTGAAGCGGTTCTGGAAATCTTTCCTCAGTGTCTTTAGTTGCACCATCATGGCTGCCCCAATGTTCTCAATCAATTTAAAATGTTTACAGCAATTCCCATTAAAAAAAGATAGTGTGTCCTCATCCACCTTATTCACCAGATCTGGTACCATGCAGACTTTTTCCCCAAATCAATGAAAAGTAAATGTTTTGAATAGATTAATGGCAGTGTGTCTTTTACAGTAATAAAGCTTTTAAACTTAAGCATTCCTCATATGTATTGATCACACCTCACACTGTGTGACCATATAGTCCCTGTTGCCACCATCATAACATAAAAGCAGCCACTGATGACACTTGTGCAAACAGATGTGCCTGTGTGCAGATAAAACTGGACTAATGGGAATAAGTGAGGGGCCCACTCTGGTCTGGGTCATGATTTCCCAAGCCCTGTCCTGTCCATGCAGTTTTCTGAAGTCAAGTACCTTTAAAGTAGCCACCTGTACTCCCTGTAGCTGTGTGTAATCACCATGTCAGGGCCCTGCCTGTACCTTAGGTCTGGAGCGTAGCTTTCAGGTGATCTCTGAAGGCTGGCAATGGTCAGAGATGCTCCCCAGGTCTCCATATGCCCATTGCCCACTAGGTCCTTGCCAACCTGGCACATCACCCCTCCTACCTGGCCAGTCACGGACACCACTCCTTTGCTTTTCTCATTCTGTTAGTGACAGGAGGTGTGGGGCTGTGTTCAGACTCTCCTATAAGTGTCCTGGCGGGGGCAAGCCTCTCTGAGCAGCCATCCAAACTGAAGGGACAGGACTGCTTGCCAAAAGGTTACCATTATTTACAGCAATGGCTGTTAATGGCTCTTGGCATGGGGCGCCCAGCATGATTCTGCTCTGCCTGCCTGCCAGGAAACGCAGGGTGAGGGTTCAGGCTGTACTCACTATGCCCAGCTGGGACATAGTCTGGGCAGAGGCAGGATGGCTCCTGGGCCAGGGAGGTGGCTTCCTGGTCTCTAGACCCTAACAGTGAAGGCTCTGTGGGGACTTCCCCTGGGTTGAAGCAGACACATGACCATCAACTCAGCCCTGCCTACTGTGATCACTGGGGAAGTCACATTCCTTCCCTGAGCCAAGAGGCTGGTCACACACAGGAGAAGCCTGTCTCCCCACCTGGCCTGCAACTCAGAGGAAAGGATTGTGGATTGCAGACCTAGCCTTGGAGTTCTGGTCACCTTGAACATACAGAGAATTCTACAGAGAGGATAACGATTTTATGGATTGTTGAGCAACCAGTCTAGGGAGCCAGGGCAGAACCACTATGGAGCATGCACTAGGGCTGCCTCCAAGGAGCCTGGCCCCAAGGACCCTAGACTCTGCATCTCATTCCTGGACTCCAGTTACAGAACAGACTGGCCTCAGTGTGGGCAGGTGCCTTTTCCCAGTTGTGGTCACTAGCTGGAGCCAGTGCAGACACCAGGGATCAGGTCAACTTAGTTGGATGAGCTCACCAGAAAGTGTAGCTAACTTGAAGCGGTGCTTTATATATGTCTGTACCTTGTATATAGATTAGCAGGGTTCTCCAGAGAAACAGAAGGGTTGTAATTATTAATCATGACATGCCATCTTGACTGGACTAAGAAACTGCCTAGGGAATTAGTAAAGCACACTTCTTGGTGTGACTAGGTAGCTCATGGAGCCCTTATGTTGGAGTCTATATGTGGTGCTTGGCCCCTTTCTCTCTGGTGCTGTTCCCCTGCTGTACTTCCAGGACACCATGAACTGAGAGTGAGTTCGTTTCTCTATGCCCTTCCAATACAGTGTTCCTACCTTGGAACCAGTTGACAGTTCCAAGGTAGAACTGAATCCCCTGAAACCATTAGCCAAATTAAATCTCAATTCCTTTAAATTGTGGACTTCAATTATTGTGTCTCAGTGATTGAAAACTTGACTAATACATATGTAGACAGATCTATAGATACATATCAGAGGAGATTTATTATCAGGATTGACTCCTGGTTAGGGAGTCCAGGAAGTCCCAGGATCTGCTGTCAGTAAGCTACAGACCCAGAAAAGGTAGCTAACAGTGTGCTTAGGTGGGAGCCAAAAGTGTACCTCCTAGTCCAAGTCCAAACAGCCAAGAGCTAGAACTTTGATCGCCAATGTCAAAAGAAGATGAACATCTTCGTTCAAGCAGAAAGTAACTGTCATTTTTCCACATTTTTGTCTCTCCAGCGCCTCAACAGATAGAATATGCCTACTTGCGTTGGTGAGGGCATTACCTTTTTTACTCAGTGCGTTGATT
The DNA here is from genome assembly GCF_000276665.1 of Chinchilla lanigera. Lineage (NCBI taxonomy): Eukaryota > Metazoa > Chordata > Mammalia > Rodentia > Chinchillidae > Chinchilla > Chinchilla lanigera. The sequence goes on along the minus strand of NW_004955492.1, from coordinate 5,477,947 downwards.
CACAAATATACCCAGAAATAATACTTCACCTGCTAGCCGGGTATTCCTGAGCCCAGCCAACTTGACATATAAGATTAAATGTTTCAGTATGGGTGCTGAAGTCTGTGACCTGGATCTTCATCCCAGCTCTGCAGAAGTGAGCAACCTGACTTTGGGCTCAGTTTTTCCATCACCTAGGTTCTGATATTCTCTGCTTCTATCAAAATGGGCAGTTAGAAGGACACTGCCTCTGTCTAGAAATTTTTCTGGGTCCCTGAGTTCCTGTAACTACCCTACACTAATGCCCTGCTCAAGGTTGAACTTGTCTCAGAGGTCTTCTTAACCATGGGGCCCACGTTTCCACTGCAGGGGGCAGCCAAGTGTCCACTTCACAAAGAGTTGAGACTTAGAGGTTGCTGGCCTCCTCATGGTCCAAAGGTTAGACACAGGGTCCTAGAAGCCTTATAATGAAGGTAAAGCACATTCTCCATGACTAGACATCTTAAACCTCATATATCTTCTCCAGCCTCACTCTCTTAGCCTGTTACTCTGAGACAGGTAAAAAGAACAGAACCAAAATAGTCACTAGCCATGGAATCCTTTGTGCAGGGCACTGGACTGGAGGCTTTATGTGAGTTACTGTTCACCTGATCCTCAGTAGCACCTTAAAATGTGGGCAGATGGATTATCCCCATTCTAGAGGGAGACACTGAAGCTCTGAGAGTTTCAATCACCTACTGGTTGGTATACAGCTTAGATTTCAGTTTGATCTACCTGATGCCAAAAGCAGAGCTATTGTACCTCACTGTGCCATCTTCTTAGAAGGAGCTGACACCAAGTGATGGCCCAAAGGTAAACATCCCAACGGATTATGGCCAGATGTCCTTGGTGGTCAGGCCAGCCACTGACAAGCAGACTTGGCCATGTGGAGTACCAGTTCCAACCTAAGATAATTGTAAGGGACCAGTGAATCCCCCGTTCCAGGTCTACCCCTTTCTGGGCACATAAGTGGATGCTCTCTGCTGTAGCATCCTCCTCCCCCTACTGCAGCCCTGAGCATGTCCTGGTTCCCAGGGGACCTCAGGCCCAGGAATTCAGCTTTACAGGTTCAGGGTCCACAGCACATTCAGGCCCAAAAATGGTCTGAGGCCCAAGCTGAAAACAAGATTTGGTCCCAAAAGAATAAAGAGAGGACCAAGTTGCCTGACTCAACCTTTAGTGGGTGTCCAAAGCCACATATTTACAGCAAGTACATACAGTTTCACTAAAGCAGTCTCCTTTCCTCCCTAGTCACTTCGATGTCCCCACCATGGGGACGGCCAGCCTCTTACGATCTTGGCAAGCCAAGCTGTCTTGTTGGGTGAAGCCAAAAGTACAATTAAGAAATTTAATTTGCAAGCTTATAGTTAGCTCACTCAGGAGAAGTTTCCACACATCCCATAATATAAATAGGTCAGGTGTCTCACAGCTCTGAGACAGTGTTCATCCCTCATTCTGCTTCCTCTGCCCTATCCAAGGGTCCTCAGCTAGCAGCAGCAGCAATCTCTGAAAACTTGTTAGGAACACTTCTTGAAACAGAGGTTGGAGCTTGGGTGGGAGGACCCGGGCTGGGAGCAGCCCTCCAGGGAATCTGCATACTGGGAACACTAAGGCTCCACCTCAGCCCCAGAGGGCCTGGCTTACTTACTCTGGGGACAGCCTGGCCTTGGGGAGTTTTTAGCAAACACTCTCCTGTGAGTCCAATGGGCAGCACCTCTGAGGATTGTGCAGGAAGGGCAATGTGATTGGCTGCAAGTTGAGATAGATAGAGATTCTTGCACAGGGGAAGTAGTCATGCAGCTCCATAGTAAACCTAGCATGAACCTCCACTAGGCCAGCAATTAACACCATCCTCAGTTAACACCATCCTCGGTTTGCCACCACTTTAACATTGCTAAATTCACAGTCTCAAATAACAGTGGTCTAAGCAACGTTGTGTTTATTTTTAGGAAACCATAATTTGGTGTAGGAAAGCAATCCAACGTCTGGTCTCCTAAGGATATGGAGAAGAGATGTGTGCACCATTGTTAGATACCCAGAATGGTAGAGTGGAGCAGTAGGAGATTGATGGCTCCGTTAGCTACAAAGCTATGGGCTCAAATCCAGCTCCCTCAGTTTTAAAATGGCTAGTCTTCAGTGACTTGGTTAACTTCTTCTTCTTCAAGTCTCCACTTTTTCATCTATAAGATAAGGAATCTAGTCTCTGCTTTGTGAAAAACAGTGTTGATGCTTTCTGCTTACAAATATCCTGGAGAACTCACTGGTGCAAGCAATAACAATCTGTTCTTTTAAGTTAGAAGCCAGTATCTTGTGGGTTTGGTTAGTTCAAAAAAATCACTAAGGGCAAATGAAGCCAAGGGAAGTCATTAAGCCTGAATTTGAGGATCAGTAGACCTCAGGGTCCAAACTTTTTAGCTGCTTTTCTCAGAGACAGCATGTGTAAAAGTTACCTGGAAAGCCTGCAAGGAATGGACATCCAAGGGCAGGACTGACAGAGGTCCCAGGTCTGGGTCCTAGGAAGTGCACTTTTATTTCATTTTCCAGCTGATTTTGAAGTTAGTGAACTGCCAAAGTCACCCTGAGCAGCATAGTCTCAAAAAGCCCATTCGCCCTTAGGTTAGGCCCATCTTTATTCATAGAACTTGAAGCATAGATGTATTTATTTCTTGGTGGCTTAAAGCAACAGAAATGTTCTCACAGATCCAGCGCTGGAAATTTATAATCAAAATGTCATCTCTCTGAAGCCTCTAGAAGAAGCTCCCTTGCCTCCTCCAGCTCCTTATGGCTCCTGGCATTCTTCCTCAGGAAAATGACCCTAGAGCAAAGCCTCTGCCTCCTTCTGCTTGGGACCTAGATTCCATCAGATGAATGAACGCTGACCTACACTAAAAAGCAGGTGCCATTTTCATTTGGTAAATCTCACAGTAGTAACCATGACTGTACATCAGGTTCCTGCAGCCTTTATTCATTTTTTTCTTGTCCCTGAGAAGAGTGCAAGTTACTTTTAAGCTTCCAAACCTGAGAGGTAGTAAGGGAGGACATCGAAGGTCCAAGTCCTATCTTGAAGGAGGTAGGATAGCCAGACAGCGCAGGATTCCGGGGCATTTGGTTGCCAGTGCCTGCTGCCTTCCTTGCCCAACCTCATAGCTCTAGCGGTTGTCCCTGGAGGCCCTAGACAGTGTCTGGGTGAGCCACTTCTCCCTGTCTTCCTCTAACTTCTGCTTGAGTCAACACCAATGCTTTAGTCACCAAGAAGCAATCCCAGCCATGTCTTCATCCACAAGTCTGCTGGATGCAAACTTTGTGACAGACAGTTAACAAAGTGTGCTCCTTGGTCTGGTCAAGTTACCTTGTGAGAAAGGCTCAGGAAGACCCCATGACTTTGCCTCCTCCTCAGAGAGATAAGAGGACAGGGCCCTACGGACACCGGCTCTCCTGCAGTGGAGGGTGGCAACACAAATTACTACCTGTCTCCTCTGGCCGCAGAACTTCCAACTCAGGATGTCTGGGAGGGGCCTGTGGATCTGCATTTCTGACAAGTTCCCAGGAGCTGCTGCCTCTGTCCAGGGACCTCACTAGGAGAATACTGCTCTCAGATACTGTTTCCAGGGCCCTCAGGTGTTCGGAATTATCTGGATGCTTCTTAATTGCAAGCCGCTGCTTCTCAGACCACTGACTCCAGTCTTTGAGGAAGGGGCCTGCAATGTTATAGTCTTAACAAATGCTCAAGACAAGTGATACCACCAGGGATTTGGGGCAGCATGGTTCTCAACAGCAATAAGGGAAGCAATTATGCCCATCCAGATGATGGCGTGCCGTGTATGGGGATAATTTTAGTTGTCACAACTTGGGAGGAGTTTTACTGGCACCTAACAGTGGAGGCCAAGATGTTGCTAAATATCCTCCCATGCACAGGAATTCCCCACCCCAACACAGAATTATTGTCCCCTAAATCCCACAGTGCTGAAGTCATGAAAGTCTAGGCTGGGGAATGGCTCCTTGAAAGCTCTCTACTCACATCTCTTCTTTGCATCACCTGGTTTCTGACTCCGCATCTCTGCACTGACCCACAGTCCTCTGAATCCTTGGCCCGTGCCCAGGCCCTTGATGCTGGCTTGTTCCCATCTTGGGAACCAAGTGCCCACTGCACTATCTGCATGGCTATTCATCTTCCAAGAGGGTCCCCAAAACTTGCCTTCTTGTCACCTGGCCTCTTTAGTGGATCCTTCCTTGACCTGGCCTCACAATCCAATGTCCTCCAGATGCTTTGGATCATGGTACCAGCACTTTCTGGGATATGTGTGTTTCTGTGTTTGTATTTTGGGGTAACCCCCATAAAGGGCAGCTTCAGGAGAGCAGGCCCTTGGCTTGTCACTTTCTTGGCTGTCACCACCAAATACACTGGCAGAAAATGAGGCAAAGAATAGTGAGACCTAAGTCCAGTGTAGAGCAGTTCAGTCCTGATGGAGACGGGCAGGGACACCGGGGCATCATGTCATCTGAGACCCTGGAGTCACGGAAGCATGCTGTGCAGCTGCTCACCATCCTGTACATTTTAGAAATTGTCCTTGAACTTCAGTATTTGCTTAGCATAGTTTCTGTGCTGGAGTGGGAATGTCACCATAGTTACCCTGCCCAATAATTATTTTTCTTTTAAATGCCTCTCAGCTCGGTTCATGATTTTATCTAAATCTCCTTCTAATCAAGGACACTCCAGCAGAATCTACTCTGAGAAACTCTTCTTCATTCCAATGAAAAGAAATGATTTTATTAACTATTTCCTTTCTTTTCATGTGCAGAAAGAAAACAATTTTTTGAATTATTTTTCTTTCATTGTCCTGATTTCCTTTTGGACGCAAGAAGCAAGAAGAACCATTGCTCTACCTTTTGGTCAAGAAAGGGGGGTGGAGCAAGAGAGAAGGCAGTTAGAAGCATTACAGAAACAAAAATCTACTTATGTTATCCCGTCTTGGCAGAAATAACAGAGCCACACACCAGCGAACTGGAAGGTAACCTTGGGGTAGCCAGAAGTTCTGAAAGATGCCCGTGGCTTCCAGACCCCAGAGAACCATGGCCAAGAGCTCAGTTGTGTGCAGACGACAGACCTGGCCCTGGTGGCTAGAAGGCAGCATCCTCAGGGTGCAGAGATCACAGAACAGTTCCCCCTGGACAGCCAGGCTGGGGAAGGAGGCCAGTACAGGGCCAGGGCAAAACCTAGGGATGCAGAGGTCAGCTCATACCACACCCTCTGTACATCCTAGAGTCACATCTGCATTCCTTGAGGATTGTGGGACTTACCTTCTTCCTGCTTCAAATCTCCCTATGGCTGCCACACTCAGCCAGACCCTTTCTTCTCAAGACCCCTTCTCCTGCAGATCCCCCCTTTGAGGCTCTGAGCATCCCTTCCCCTGCAAAGATTCTTCCCATTTCAAAAGTGCATCTAACAGCAAGCATCCAGTGCCGACCCTGTCCTACCTGGGCTCCTCCTCTAGAGGGTTTGGAGGGCATCAGAAGGCAGAACAGAAATGTTCCTTTCCTGGGCATTCATAAATCTCCTTCCTAGGCCACATATTGGGACTCCACAGGGAAAAGACTCTGCCAGACAGCTCTGCAGACTTGATCCATGTAACTGCTCCATAGGCAGCTTTGCAATCTCACCCATGGGAAGCCCACAGCAGTGGCTGAGGGCTGGAGATTCCAGGTGTTTACAGATGGTTAATTTTTGAAGAGAAGGGGAAGCTGGTCTATTCCTTTATGCACTGGGAAACCTATTTCCAACCAGAAGTTGTGTGATGTGAAGAGACCTAGCTGTACTAACTCACTTGTTCCATTTTGGGTGCCATAAGGACCCTGGAGTCCCCTGTTAATGTAATGTGCAGACCAATCTGGTTCCCATGGTTTTCATCTTGAAGAGCAGCATGTCCCTCAGAACCTGCTGAGATGTCCGTTAGATCATCACTCTTGAAAACTCCATGTCTAACCAGGCACAGAGTTGCACACCTGTAATCCCAGTACTTGGTGAGGCTGAGGCAGGAAGATCACAGTCTGAGACCTGCCTAGAGTACTTCATAAGACCTTGTCTCAAAATAAAAATGATAATAAAATAATAATAATAATAATAATAAATAAATAAATCAATAAAAGTCTGGTACTCTTAGTGCAAAGGCCCCGTGCCTTCAATCACCAGCACAGAGAAACAAAAGAAGGCAGGGAAGGGATGGAGGAAGAGAGGGAGGGAGGGTGTGAGGGAAAGAGGAAAAGAGAGAGGGAGGAAGGGAAAGGAAATGCCATTCTTCTCACCCTGATGGAACGCCAGCAGAGTACACAACCTGGGGGGCTGCAGGAGCAGCGGTGTTACATTCTCTGTCCTGGGCCCATATGCTGCAGAACCACTGAAGCTCCATAGTCACAAACATGCAGGTTCCTGAGCTCCAGCCTAGAGGTACCAAATATGAACATTTACATATAGAGACTGAGAAGAAACAGGAGAAGAGGAAAAAGAGAAAGAGGTTGCCTTGGTGTCATGATCTCTAAACTGATAACTGTGTTCCAGAGGCTCTGAGAAAGATCTTTCCAGGCCACAACATGGATCCAGCACTGAAATTCTGACTTTGGAGAATTGTCCTTTGGAGTCTTAGAGGGTTGGTTTGTGTTTGGGTCCTCTAAGGCTTCAGTTAAGTCACGAGTGCTGTATTCCTACAAGTAAAACCCCATTGCTCAGATACTAATAGCTTAAAGATTGTGGTTAGTGATGCTCGTAGGAGCAGTCATCAACCTGCATGAGTGAGGAGACCAAGGAGTGGGAAACCAGCCTGAAAAGCTAGTGTCCATGGACTTTCCAGCCCCTTCCTGGTCTGGACACTCCATCCAAAGGCCACTGAGGGAACTGAGGGCCACACAAGGTTTTATTGCACTTGTTGTGCAGGGGTAGCCCAAACTTGTCAGAGTCTCAGCATCTCTAGAGGCGAGTTTCAGAGCCTGGGTTAGTTATGGGATATTGTGTAGGCTAGAAGATAATAAGCAGAGATGGGTAAGAAATCATAAAGTAAATGAGTTGCTGAGCAGCTGATGTCTTTGAAATATGTGAGTCTATATAAAATCATTGTCAAATCAGTTTGTCTGTGGGCTTGTACTGAAGAAGATGGATTGGAACCAGACAGACTGATGTCAGCTTGATCCTTGCATTACTGGGGCAAAATGCCCAACATCCAAAATACACAGGAGGTCTTTATTTTGGCTCATGGTTTTAGAGGATTCAGTCCATGATCAAGTGGCTCCAAGGCAGAAAGGACATGGTGCAAGGGTGTGGCAGAGAAAAGCCATCCGTTTCAAGGGAACCAGGAAGCAGGCAGTGAGAGGAGGAGGTGAGGACAAGAACATACCCTTCTAGATTACATCTGTAGGCACCTGCCTCCAACAGGCCCTGCTTTTAAACAGCACATTTGGCTATGAACTTGCCAATGGATTCATCCACTGATTTATGTAACATCACCTTCCAAAAGCCCCACCTCTGAATACATGAGAATTCTGGGCGACATTTTTTTATCTAAACTATTGCAGTCTTAGAGATAAAAATATGTGCATGCCATGGTTTGCTATGGTTTTTCTGTTGTATAGATAGGCTGTCTCTTGGTTCTCACAGTCAACTGAGAAAACCAGGCCATTGTTCTTTACAATCATTTGGGAAACACTTTATTCATCAGACTTCAACTCTTTCCAGAAACTAAATCTATAATCTAAGAATACTACAACAGGATTCTAGAAGCTCTTTCCAAAGAAAAAATCCAAAAATTGTTTGAGCAATGAAAGCCTTATAATAATAAGCATCCCATCTCACAAGTCGTCTGCTCTGAAAAACCATTCCCATTGCATTTACACTCCCATAGTGAACTCAGCAATGTTGCTGCTCGCCAAAAGCACCAGGGCACACAGCCCACCTCCTCGCAACCAAGCCCATTCCTCTGATGCCGACCTCTTATTGGAAGATTGGGGTAGGACCTTAAGCCAGCACTTCTTTCACTCATTGAACTTCACCCTAGTCTTTAAGATAAGTAGGATAGGTTCTACCTTATATAAAAATTTTACAAATATATTTTTAGAGCAGGTTTTGGTTCATAGCAAAACTGAACAGAAAGTACAGAGAGTTTCCATATGACCTTTTCTGCTATGCACACACAGGATCTCCCACTGTCAAATTCCCCACAGAGTGACAGCTACACTTATGATGATGACATCATCACCTCCCATGTCATTCTTGGTGGTGTACATTCTTTGGTTCTGGATTAATGGATAGTGATGTGTATGCACCATTGTAGTGTCACAGGGAGTAGTTTCACTGCCCTCACTACCTTTTCTGCCCTACCTATTTGTTCCTCCCTGCCCCACAAGGGATCCTTATTGCCCCAGTAATTACTGAGCATCATACTTTGCCTTTTCCAGAATGGCACACAGCTGGACTATCGTCTCCTTTTTTGAATACACAGAGAGGCCTGTGGTGGCCCAGGAGTAGGTGGGCAGGACCGGGTTATCTCTCTCTCTGGCCCTACACTTCCTGCTGATCACTGCCTCCTTCCCATCTCTTCATTTCCTGACCTGGTACAACCATGTACTACCCTCACTGTGGCTTTTAGACCTGGTCAGGATGTAATCACAGCAATGGTTTCAGGGAAGAGGAGATTTTCAGGTGTTCCCATGAGGTTGAAGGTCATATACTTATTGCCCATTTCAATGAAGTTGACAGATGGTTACTTGAAAACCATTTTAAAACTATGATAATCTGGAGAGACATTCTTTTATAAATCCAACCTGAATTCTTAACTCCAATGTGCAGACTTGCTATCACTGATGCCTGGCTTCCCTCTCAGGACCAAAGCACATCCCAGGAAAAGCAGGTTTTTATGAGCCCAAGGGCATGGCATTAACTCTCTTGAATTTCTAATAGTTTCATTAAGAGTAACTTTGCAATTTGGGTCCAGTTAAATAAGGGAATAAGAAGAGGGAGCAGCATGCAACAGAAGCAACCAGCTCTCCAAGATGCATGGCAAAGCTCCCTGATCTTAGCAGCAGAAGTCAAGATGCTTCCTTCCAATGAAACAGCAGAAAGAAAAAGAAAAAAATCTTTTCTCCTGAGTGCTATGACCTTGGGCTGTTGCTAGACTATCTGCAGGGAATTTAAACAATTCATAGTGATTCTCAGATAGCTCTAGTCTGTCAATGTTTGGACTTGGTTTCTGTGTAGAGATTTTTAAAAATCTACTGTCAGCCTCTAGGTAGGGTAATCGTGAGAGCACTGGCTTAGAAATGACTGTCTATAGCTCTCCTTCTGGTGGTTTATTGGTTGTGCAGGTGCTCAGTTCACAGCTGCTGGTCTCTCTGACTTTTCCTTTTTTAAAAAATTTTTATTTTAAAAAATAAAAGAAGGAAAATATACTAACAAACAGACATCCATTTACAAAACAGCATAAGAACAATATAAACAATACAGACTTACAAAGTGGTAGGAAATTAACAATGGTTTTTGTATTACGTATTGTTATCTTCAAAGTGGTTTCTCGGGGAAATAAATAGAGACATGCAGCACTGATCAAACAAGTTGACTTTTCCTTTTTGAAAGGATGGGGCTGATTCTAGATCTTCTCAGGGCCAGTTCTTGGGTGTACATTTGGAGCTTATTGAAATTGGGATGGAAGGGTGGCCACCTTGACCCTCAGGTCTTCTTAAGCCTTCCTTAAGGGAGGGGCCATGGGAAGGGCAGAACTTATGCACAAGGCCTGTGGCTGAAAGTGTGCTGCCCTTGCTGGCTGAGAGGACCTATCAGCGGACTCAAGGAAGATGCTTAGTCCCATCAGGACTTTAGAACACAAACACCATGCATCCACATGAACACACACATGGGCATGCACCCCTACACAGATGTGCACACGTGTATGGAGATACACACACCTACACATGCACACACACTCATTTACTCCACTTCAGTTATCTGGTTAGAGCTGATATTTTTATAAAAAATATAAGTTTAGTGTACAGACTTTATCTGCCTGTCAGTGATAATGAAGTAATATCACATCTCATTCCTGTTAGACCCTGACCTTTATGCATATAACCTTTTTGAAACTTTGCATCTATCTTTAGTACATGTTTGCACTACATAATGACTATGTTCATCATAGAGAATTGGTACAGGTAGAGAACACATCGTAATTTTATTTACATTGAATTCCTGTCCCCTCCCCTCCCCCTCTATCTCTTAGTCCTCTTCCTATTGAAAAAGATCTATCTCCCTATGTCCTATTATCTACCTTTTATCTTTTCCTCTAATTTATTCATAGTTTAGGTTTCTCACTTAAGAGAAACCATGTTATATTTAAGCTTGTGTGTCTAATTTATTTCAACCAACATTATGGCCTCAAAGTATATCCATTGTCCTACAAAGGATTCAAATTTATCCTTATTTATAGCAGCATGTATAAATACTGCGTGCCTGCCTGGCAAGCGCAAGGTCGTGAGTTCGGTTCCCAGTACCAGAGAAAAACCAAAAAAAAAAAAAAAATACTCGGTGGTCCATCAAAAAGTGAATGGATAAAGCATATGTGGAATCTCTATAATGATTTCCATAGTCGTTGCACTAGTTTACATTCCTACCAACAATGTAAAAAGTGTTTCTTTTTCCTTGCTTCCGTACTAGCGTTTGTTATTATTTGATTTCTTGATGACAACAATGCTTTCTGGAATGAGATGAAATCTTAGTGTTGTTTTAATTTGCAGTTCTCTAAAGGAAAGAAATGTTGAATGTTTTTCTTGTTTGCACTTTTTCTCATTTGCAATTTTTCTTCCTAGAAGTATCTGTTTTTTTCAGTTGCCTATGTTTTTAATTGGGTCTTTTATTTAGGGGCTCTAATTTTTTTTTTTTTTTAGTTCTTTATGTGATCTACATATTAGTCCTTTGTCTAAGGAGTAGCTGGCAAAAATTCTTTTCCACTGTCTAGGTTATCTCTTTATTGGTTGTCTCCTTTGCTATATAGGAGCTTTTTAATTTGACATAATCTTATTCCTTGCTTTCTTGCGTTTGGGAGGGGTACTGGGAATTGAACTCAGAACCTCACACTTTCCAGGCAGGTGCTGCACCACTGAACTACGTCCCTGGCCCCCAATCCCATTTCTTGATTCTTAATGTTATTTCTTGCACAATTAGGGTTCTGTTCAGAAAGTTCTTCCCTATGCCTATGTCTTCAAGCCTTTTACCTATTTTATCTTCCAACAGGTTAAGTGTTTCTATTTTTATATTTAGATCTTTGATCCACTTTGACTTTACTTTAGTACAAGGTAAAAGATACGGGTCTCCATTCAATCTTCTGCATATGTATAGCAAATTATCCCCACACCATTTACTCTTTCGCCCTATTTCCTATTAATTGGTAATTAGATGTAGTTAGATAAAATTGTGGTTAGATTCTGGTCTTTTTCTGCTTTTTTGTTTCTCTATTTGTTTTTGGTTTCTAATCCCATCCACCCCCCAGATAATTTATATATAGTTCTGTCTATTTTCGTCCCAAGGTACATATTTCCTAGCTGTCTATTTATCCATAACAACCTCTAATGAATTGCCTAGACCCATTGATTCATCAAAGACTTCAAAAGTACTGATATTCTATCATCTCTTCATTTTACTTACTGGAGAAACTGCTGAGTGCAAAACTTTTCCTCATCAGCTATTTGATTTTCCTGAAGTACAGTTCACAGAGAAATGGTGGTGAAATTCATAATTTCCTTTTCTGAAGCCAATTTAAAAACAATTGGATTCCTTATACCATTTAAAGGTAATCAGTCTTTTCTATGCATTTGTATAAATTCATGGGTTTAAACATGTCCTCTTTGAAATCCATCATAGTTATTATCTCTAGAGATATTCCAGTTGTCCCTTCATTGGCCAGAGAAAGCTTCCTCATGTCAGATCTTGCTGCTTTTTGGCCTGACTCCATAGTGGCCTGCTTCTTCCCTCCCTTCCCCCTTCTCTGTCTCCCTTTCTCTGTCTGTCCTTCCCCTCCTTTTCCCCCTCTATCAACAGACTCCAGAATCATCTTGCACATTTGCTACCCTGGACCCAGAATTAATCCCTTTTTAAAGAGCCTGTGTCCTTTAGTGGGAAACTGTATTTAAAGACCTCGGTCCAGAAAGCATGCTGCTTCCTTCAGCTCCCTCATGTATTCATGCCCTAGTGTATCCACTGTCCCCAGGGGTGGGTATTTGTGATGCACCTAACAAATTATGACTCAGGATTAATATCCTTCATGTAGAAGATTATGAACACAGAAACAAAAGACCAACAACCTTCTAAAAATAGAGTTATGATCAGACTCTTCACAGAAACAGAAACGCAAGTGGCACTTAACTGTGAGCTCAGTCGCACTCGTAAGGGAAATGAGAAATACTATTCCTCATCTATCAAACAGGCAAAGTATCTTCTTTGCATATCTTTCGGATTCATTTTCAAAAATGGGATTATGGAGTAAAAGGTAAATGCATGCATCATTTTGCTAGACAATGCCAATTCCTTTTTACCTACTTTGTGCCACTTCCTGTTCCCGCTCGCAGTGACTGAGAGTGCCTGTTTCCTAGAGCCTGACCAATTACAGGATGCTGTCGGACTTCTGGATCTTCGCCTGTTTGATAGATGAGGAATAGTATTTCTCATTTCCCTAATGAGTGAGACTGAGCTCATAGTTAAGTGCCATTTGCATGTCTGTTTCTGTGAAGAGTCTGATCATAACTCTATTTTCTAGGAGGTTATTGTTCTTTTGTTTCTGTGTTCATAATCTTCTACACTAAGGATATTAATCTAATGAGTCACAATTTTTTAACAATAAAAATGTTTGACTGGACTTGGTGGCCCAGGGCTGTAATCCCAGCACTTGGAAGGATAAGACAGGAGCATGTCTAAGAGTTCCAGGCCAGCCTGGGTTACACAGTGAGTTCAAGGCCAGGCTGAACTATATAGTAAGATCCTGTCTCAAAACAAAACAAAAAACAACACCACCAAAAGAAAAGCAAATGTAATCACTTTATTAATCACTTCCTGGTGTCTTCTGAATTTTGAAGGAAACAATTCTTTTCAGACAATACATTCTGCTAGAAAAATCTAGGGACCTTGAAGTTTGTTAGAACATGGACTTTCAGTGGGTATGTAGGTGGTGATGGCTCATGGCCAACTATACTCTTTTATATTTTGCCTCACCAGCCTTGTTGACTGGGTCACACAAAGCTCCCTATCTTTTTTCAGCTTTATTAAAGTATAATTGACAAATAAAAATCACATCTACTAAAGTTGTACAATCTGAAGATTTAGAATACAAATACCTAGTGAAATGATTACTATAATCAAGCTGCTTAGCATACCACACCCATCATCTCATAGTTACTACTCCCTGACTATATGTCAGCAATGCCCATGAGCAGAGTTTATCTTTATCCAGGGAAGAACTAGCCATACAATGTAACATCTGCTTTTTAACAATGGCGATTATGACCCACATAGGTTTTTGTCCCATATTCATAAAATCGATAAGTACAAAGCCCCAGGTTGTGGTCCCACTGGCAAAGTCAATGAGAGTGCCTTCATCTACTCATCTATTGATTTGTTTAACATTCCTTTGTTGAATATGTAAGCACTATATGCTGGACACAAGCCACACAGGTTACAATTAGTTCTTGCTACTTGTCCCTTAGCCTGTACTCATTGGTATATTAAAAGGTATATCAAGCTGGTTGCAGTGGCACACACCTGTGACCCCAGCACTCAGGAGGCTGAGGCAGGAGGACCATAGCAAGTTTAAGACCAGTGTGCTCTACAAATGAACTCAAGGCCAGCCTATACAGCATAGCGAGACCCTGTCTCAAAAAGATGAAAAAGAAAAAAAAGGTATACCAACTATAATGAAAAGGACATTGAATGAAAACTTATATAGGTTAATTTTTAGGCCATATGTTAGATGCTACAAAAGTAGATCTACTTGTTTTAAATATGGTTTCCTAGTTCATTCTCTACCACACAAACCACAGTTTAGAAAAAACCTTAAATTCTCATATCACTGTGACGTTCATCATCAGATCATTCTTTGTTGCTGCTTTTACATTGCTTTTTTCAACTTTCCATGGAAAATAGGGAATATTCAAAATTCTATACACCTCTGTGTAAACTTGATGTTTCAGATTTTCAAACTATTTTTCGTGTTTGTAAAGTCTACAAAACACAAAGGTTTCTAGAATAGACTATTCTGAGTATACACAGACTCTAAGACCTGTGATCTTTAGCACCGATGGAGAAAATAAGCTAAGAAGTGATTAATTAAAGGGCAGGAATTTAAAATCTGCCGAGTCTGTCAGGCCTGACATTTTGTCTCTTTTCTGTCAGTGCCGTCACACAGTGGCTGTTGCAAAGTGTTTTGCACAGAGGGAACGATTTCATGCAGCCAACACGCCAGAGCAGATGGCGTCTCAGAAGACTGGGGCCTGTCCTGGCACAGGGATGACCCGACGCTGATTCACCACTTCCAAGGCTTGTGCATATTTTTCCCTTAGAGGGGATGGGGAATATGGTGTCCAGGCCACAGGAAGCATAAGTACAACAACACATGATAAGTACTTATTGAAAATCTGCCATGTGCGCAGCACGGCCCTAATTACCATCGTCTCTTGATGCTTAAAGTGAGGTCCTCGAACAGATTTGACACTACCTCGGGGTTTCCCAGAAACACATCTCAGGCCACCCGAACAGATCCACTGAATCAGAATCCGTGTTTCACCAGCCTCTCGGTGTTTGTATTACACACCGTGTGTGAGAAGCAGTCTGTAGAGGGGGCCAGGGAGACCGAACAGGCTTGCTGCAAACAACCAGGGAAGGGAGCCTGCAGTGAGAGGCAGCAGCTAGAGCCCAACACATCTAAACAGTGCATCCATCGGGCAGGACAGGAAACACAGGCTCCCTGAAGGGGCGTGTAGGTGCAGAGGGAGGCAGAGCTCACGGGAGAGGTCAGGAAAGGCATCCAGAGGGTTCTGGAAAGGTGGGTATTGTTGGATCTGAGGGAGGACTGGGCATCTCGGGAGGTGAGAAGGGCAGGGCAGGTGTATCCTGTGCTCAGTGAGTCAAACGTGATTACAGCCCAAGCGCCTTCCCAGATTCTGCTCCAAAGAGGAGGAAGTGACGGCTCTGCAGAACAGTGAGTGTTTGGGGGACTGACAAATAATGTCATCTCAGAACCTTTATTGTGACCACTCCAGAGGTCTCTGTATGACTCAATTAGAAGCTTTTGTTGTATCCGAGAGTAGTGCTTCTCCTGAGGGGAGACTCTTGCTTAGAACCTACTCCCATGTGTATGGCGAGCCCCAGTGGTTTCTGTTCTGGAGACTGAGGCTCCTCCTTCGGGGCCACTCTGAAAGAGGGTTCTGCTTCTTTGAAGGCACAGGGTTAATCAGTGGCATGGAAAGTTAAGGAGCCCTGAATGTGCACCTGAGCTGTGGGCACTGGGAGAGCCAGGGCCCTGGTAGCACTCGTCACGACAGGGGCCGCCTGCTGAACTCCAGGCCCGTGCTGCTGCAGCGTGGATGTGCCTGTCTCTTTACCGTGTTGTTCCTCTATTAAGAAGAGACACCCCCCCCCCCCGCTTTAATTCTGGTGTCTATTCTTTTATCCCTCTCAGTTTCAAGTCTCCCTGAGTGTTCTGTTGGTTTGATGCCTACTGCCTGGGAAAGGAAAACTTGGACAAACCTTCTGTTTTGCATACTCATTGGCACAGGCTGAGTACTGTGTGGACAGTTTGTCTGAGGGCAATATTTTACCAGAGATCCCCACTGACACAGCAAACAGTGAACAGAAGAACCAGCAAAGGGCCAGGGCAGTCCACCTAGGCCCTGATCATTCCTGAAGGTGCTTGGTGTGACTCACCCAGCAGGAGCATGTTGCTAAAGCAGTCACTTTGCATTAATCTTCTTGACTTGCTTACAGCATTGCTCAGGCATTCAAAGGGCTCCCGTCTGCTGAGTCATCACTGTGTGACATGGGTTGAATGCTCTTGGGCTTACTTGTCAAGATTGAGTGAGTGTTGAGACCTGACCGGTTTGGTGTTTTAAAATGTGGTCAGCAAACAGAGACACAATGGAGGGAGTGATGTCAAGTCTCACCAGATGTTCAGCAAGCCTCAAGCAGGGCTAGTGTGGCCACTCTCCTCCCAACCCAAGATCCTCTCCCTAGGCCAGCCTGAGACTCTGTAACATAAGACACATGCCATAAGACTTAGAGGTGTCAAGTGGCAGACACGGAGGGTAGACATGTCATCAATCCCAAATATTCTATTCTGTTGACGTAGCTTGAGTCTCAGCATTACAGTAACATTGTTATTATCACCATTATTATTTGAGGTACTGGAGATAGAACCTGGAGCCTCATGAATGCTAGGCACTCTCCCACTGAACTATACTCCCAGCCTATGCAGAAATTATTTTAAATAGCAGTGTTAATAGTAGGGACCTACCACGTTCAAAGTGCTGAGCTTGACCTCCAGTGCACATGATGTGCCTTGCAGCACCTTGCAGGTGGATGTCACTGTCACACTGATGAGACACCAAGGCAAGAGGTCCAGTGGTGGGTCTGGGACAGCAGCATGCTCTGGGTTCAGAGCCACGTCTCTTTGACCTCAGCTCACATGTGCTCTCACTTTTTGCTTTCTAGCTGGTCCCTGGGTTCTCTCATGCCTTCCCCCGTCTCAGACATCTAGTTTTCTCCCCCTTGCCTGCTGTGGCATGGACTGCTGGCTCCAGGGGTCCAAGGGAACTGGTGTGGGTAGCATAGAAAGTCCTTTCCCTGAAAGGGAAAATCAGCGGCAGGATCTTGTTATTATTGGCCCCTTCCATCAGAGCTTCATGCAGGTCCCAGCTGCTTTCTGCTGCCCCCAGGCTCTAGAAGGAGCGAGAAACCAACCACCACACTCAGGCTTGCACACCAGACTCTGCCCTTACAGCTTCCACCCCCTGCGTGAAGGTAACACATCCAGGCTCTCCCATGCACCATGCATGTTGTCAAAAGTGACTTCTGGTGAAGAAGCGAGGATCCTAGGTACAGGGCATGAGAAGAGCAGCTGCTAGACATACAGAAGGGAAGTGAGACCCTGCAGGGCCCCAAAACAGAATTTCTGTGTGAGACAAGGTGGTAACTTGCCTATTGCCTTCAGCACATCCTGGTCTCTGAACATTCTAGTTCTGGTAACTTGTAACCCATTTCCCCATTTCCTGTTATGCTAGCTCACACTGCAGTTCTGTCGAGGAGACAGACAACAGGTTCATGCATTTCTAGAAGAAGCACAAATGCTGGAGGCCACCCACAGCCACCAAACTCTCAGTGTCCTCTCTGCCAGGCTCCCTATTGACACAGCAGAGGCTCACCAACCTGCTTCTGTTGTTACTGTTCTTGAGACAGGGTCTCACTATATAGTTCAGGCTGGACTTGAACTCACTACAGCTGAGGCTCTCTCGAGGTTCCAGACGGAGATAAGGTGGTGAAAACAAATTCTACTGAGAAGCTGCAACAGTAGAGGACAGAGCTGAGCTTCTTTCTGGTTTTTGCAGAGGTGACAGGAGCTTTAAATGGATGACAAGGATGAAGGAGTCATGCAGATAGAGAGAGACACTTGAGCGGATCCATGAGATGAAAAAGTATGAAGAATGGGTGGGGGGTGAGTTCAGTGAGGAGACATCTAGAGGTTTGCTTGTTCATGTTAACAAACCCTGCTCCCACCTCTACCTCACCTCAGAAGCTGGGAAATGGCCATCTCCAGGCATTCCTAGAACAAAGAATGGATTCTTAAGTTGAAGGGGACAGGGTTATCCTGGAGCTGTTAGAAATGATGTTTGTATTTGTTCCAGTCTGTAAGCCAAAGACAAAGCCCAACCAATGTGAGGGCTCCAAGGAGCTGGGCTGGGTTTAGTCAAGGAAAGACTTTGTCAACCTCCAGCACACAGCCTGAGCTCCCAAAGCATGTAGTGAATCAGCGAACGAGGAGTGAATGATCACAGGAGAGTGAAACCTCTCTCCACACAGGGAAGGCCGGGAGGCAGGGAAGGTGCTGAGAAAAGGGCGGGTGGCAGCTCAGAGACCCTTGTGCGGGTACCACAGTTTCGCCCCAGAGCACTGTGGTCCTGGCACAAGGGGACTCGGCAGAGCCACTTCAGAATCTTCCTTGACCTTGACTAGGTACTGCTGAATTGGGGAAAGTGGGAAACGTCCAAAGCAGCAGCATCAGGTTGCACTGCGATCATGTTTGCAGCAATAACACATCTGCTG
This sequence comes from Chinchilla lanigera, assembly GCF_000276665.1. NCBI lineage: Eukaryota > Metazoa > Chordata > Mammalia > Rodentia > Chinchillidae > Chinchilla > Chinchilla lanigera. The sequence goes on along the minus strand of NW_004955492.1, from coordinate 5,459,598 downwards.
TGTTGAAAGACCAGCCAGAAAAACAGAAGCAGCAGAAGACGCCCACGGTTTTTATCCTTAATAAGATCAGATAGATCTGCTCCTCTGATAAACTACACAAACCGTGGACATAAAGCTACTCGGCTGTGAGAGCTCTCCTCCCCCACTGCAAACACAAACACAGGCAGGTGTGTTGGCACCTGAGATGCACTTCACCTGTGAGTCTCAGCTCTGGGGGCCAAGCAGTTTCAGAGGGAAAAGAGAGGAGACATCTAGAACAGCCATCAACAGGGTCCTGACACTCTGAACAGTGCCTTTTGATCAAATGAGAAATTAGTTCCAGTGAATCCTTTTGGGACATTTTCATGGAGTTTCCTGCAGGACATATTTCTTGCAAAAGATGAACCAGTTTCCTGGAAACTGAGATGGATGGAAGAGCAAAAGAGGAATATCAGGTGTGTAGGGCAGAGGCTGACTCCTGGAGAAGTTCAGCTTCCCTCTTTGGAGTGAATATTTTTGAAATAGCAAATATAAAAATCCCAATAGTTGAGATCTTCAGAGAAAAGTCAGAAGAGGGAACAAGTAGATGATTTATTCAAGAAACACATATGAACACTAAAAATTTGCCAAATGGCAAATATTGAAAGGTAATCAGGGATGACCCCTGGCCTCCATGAGTTCACGGGGCCTGTCCAGGAGAGAAACACATTTGAAGAAAGAATCACAGCAACTTCAGGCAAAGTCCAGACCAGGGAGATGAAATGGGGTAGAGACAGAGGGGAGCCCAAGTCTGAAGGGTGACACCAGAGAGGACCAGCAGAGCCGAGGGAGGTGCTACACTGGGAAAGACGACATCTAGACGGGTCTCCACCTAGATGTAAAACAGCTGGGCTTCCACTGCAGCTAATGGACCCAAACACTGAGCACCTATGAGGAGCTGAGATTTTTCAAGAGGAAAGAAGAATCTGCTGCTCAACTCACTGACTGCCAGTGAACCTTTACTTGTAGGTATGCATGGTGATCGCGCTGCTGTGATCATCGGAATAGGGGTACTGATGTTTATCACCCAAAGTGGGTTGTTAAATGCACTATGATGCAACAGAGCTCAGAGAGCCACTTGTGAGTCTCTTCCCATTTCCCTGTTCAGTGACAACACATTGGTAGTCAGCTATGAAATCAACTATGGTGTCAATATTTACATTGCAGAAATCAGCAAATAATGCAATCAGGGATTTCAGTTTTAGAGAAACATTTACCACTTTTCAGGGTATTTAGAAATCTCTCAGAACTCTGCCGTGTGTGGTCATCAGGATTCTGCAAAAGAGATGCACCACAGACTCCCTTTGGGTGGTTTCTGTGAGTGTGATCGCTGTAACCATGCACTGGATGGCTTTGGGAGGAGAGGGTGGAAGGCAGGGGCTTGGCAGAGGGTGTTATCTAGCTCTGGGTGTCTTTATGAGTAGCAGGTGTTCTGATTTCCTGGAAGGAAAAGAAAAGTGATGGTGTTATAGGAAGTCCATATATTTTAGGAAGAACAGGTTTCTGCCTTGGCATTTAACAAGAATATATGTAAGAAAGTGGATAAATGCTGACCAGAGAAATTTTGTTAGAAATCTACAGCAGCCTTTGCCATTCCTGGACTTAACCATGGTATGGAGGCAGTTTATAAGCACTGCTGAACCCTGGATGTATATACCCTGTCCTTGGCTGAGAGCAGAGCTGAAAGAAGTAATTGGTATTTAGTAACCTCCCCTAGCCAATGAGACATTTTTAGTACATATTTACTTAAGAAAGAGCAGAGCATAAAAGAGAACAAGATAGTCCTAAAGTCACCCTCAATGCCACACCAAACATGATTAGTATTTTGTGACAAACTTGACTATTTAATAAACAGGTAGCAATGGGTATGTGTGACCACATCTCAGAGTATACTTTTATCTCAGGCTTTAGGAGTTATTTTTAGTAACAGCTTTATTGATATGTAAGCCACAAATCACACAATTCACCTATTTATATATACAATTTAATGTTTTCAATTGTATTCTCTGTTGGAAAACCATCAGCAAAATTATTTTTAGAACATTTTTATCAATCCCCCCGAAAACCATACTCATCAGAAGTGACTCCCAATTCTCCCTTTTCTTCATCCCTTGGCAAAATTAATCTACTTTCTTTCTGTATAAATTTGACTTACTGTTGGACACTTCATGTACACATCACGATCAGAGAGGTGGCCTTTATGTCTGGCTTCTTTCATGGAATGTGATGTTTCCAAGGCCCAGGCACATTGTGCCGTGTATCAGTATTTCAATTCTTTATGACTAATAGTCCATTGCAGTGATATAGCACATTTTATATATGCACCCATTAATTGGTAGACATTTGAGATGTTTTTTCTTTTGTCTTGATTCATGCTGCTAGGAACAGTCATATACAAGCCTTTGTGTGAACACATGCTTCCATTTCTCCTGTATGCATACCTAGGAGTAGAATTGTTGGGTACTGTAAGAACTCTGTTTTACCTTTCAGGGAACTAGACTGTTTTCCAAAGCGGCAGAACCATTGTATACTTGTACCAAGTGTATAGGTTTTAATTTAACTCTCTCCTCTCCAAGATTTGCTATCACCTGCCTTTCTGATTCTAACCATGGTAGTGTAGCAGAAAATGCACCCCTCCCCAGCCAGTATACTTCAGTTTGTTATTTGCCAAAGTAATAGTTCCTGTTGCAGTTCTGGTTGCTTCTGTCTCCTAGAAACAGCTGGTCACTGTGATGCATAGCTAGTCACTATGAGGCACACTGTATAAGCCAATCCCCAATTGACAAGCCATTCTGCCTCTGTACTTCCTGCTTGTTTATTCAATATAAGCCCTAGACCAACCAGAGATCAGGACCTGATATTCTGGGAATGATCCTGATCAGTGCCCATAGACGTAAAATCTGCCTCCAAATCCTAGGTGTCATTTCAGTGTTTCTACTTGCCATTGCAATAGTAGGTATTACGTGGTATCTTGTTGTGTTCTAAAAATTTATTTTTCTATCAATTGACTAATAATGATCATACATATTTATAGGGTACAGTGTGATGCTTTGATCACACTGTGTACTATGATCTATGTATACTTGTAGAAAGATTAAATCAAATTAGCTAACATATTAAAAACTTATTTTTGTGGCTAGAATATTAAAAATCTATTCTTCTAGCAGTTTTTAAACATACCATACATTGTTACTAACTGTGGTCACGGTGCTCCAAATAGCTAAGACAATCTTGAACAAAAAGAACAAAGTTAGAAGTATCATACCACTATAAAGCTATTAAAATTAAAACAACATGGTACTGGTATAAAAGCAGACACATTTACCAATGAAACAGAGTTGACAGTCCAGACATAAACCCAAGTATTTACAGTCAATTGATTTTCACCAGAGGTACCAAGAACATACAAGGGGGTGGGGAGGAGAGATAGTCTCTTCAGTAAATGATGTTGGTAAAATTGGGTATCCATATGCAAAAAGAAAGAAAGATAGAAAGGGAGAAAAGAAAGAAGGAAGGAAGGAAGGAAAGAAGGAAAGAAAGAAAGAAAGAAAGAAAGAAAGAAAGAAAGAAAGAAAGAAAGAAAGAAAGAAAGAAAGAAGAAAGAAGAAAAGTAAAGGAAGTAGATTCTTATCTAATACCATATACAAAACTAATTCAAAATGGGTTGAAAACTTAAATGTAAGACATGACCTGTGACACTACTAGAAGAAAACATAGGAGAAAAGGTCTGTAAGATTGTCCTGGGAAGTGGTTTCTTGGCTAGACCTGCAAATGAACAGGAGAGGGAAAAAAGCAAAAATAGACCAAAGAGATTATAGCAAACTGAAATCTTCTGCATAACAAAGGAAACAGTCACATAATAAAAAGACAACTCATGAAATCGGAGAAAATATTTACAAGCCACACATCTCTAAAAATATATAAAGAATGTGAAAAACTTGATAATAAGAAAACAACCTAATTTTTAGAACCAGCAAAGGACCTAAACAACATCACTGGTCATTCAAGAGATGCAAATTAAAACAACACTGAGATTCCATCTCACCCCAGAAAGAATGGCTATCACCAAGAAATCAACCAATAACAAATGCTGGAGCTGGTGTGGGGGAAAAGGAAACCTTTCCCACTGTTGGTGAGAGTGCAGACTGGTGCAACCATTGTGGAAATCAGTATGGAGATTCTTCAAAAAGCTAGGATTAGAGGTCCCACTGGAGCCAGCTATTCCTCTTCTGGGCATCTTCCCAAAAAATTAAAAACATAGTACCACAGTGATATATGTGCATCAATGTTTATAGCAGAACAATTTGTAATAGTGAAATACAGGAAACAACCTAAATGCCCATCAACTGAAGAATGGATAAAAAAGATGTGGTATTTTTATATAATGGAATACTACTCAGCCATAAAGAAGGATAAACTTGAGACTTTTATAGGTAAATAGATGCAATTTGAGACCATATGCATTAGTGAAGTAAATCAGACTCCATGTGTAAACATCATAGTGTCTCCCTGGTGTGAGACACTGAAAGAGTAAACAATGTCTAAAATGTACAATAAATATTGTGAAATGGGAAGAAATTGTTGAAAAAGAAAAAGGAACTAGGATGGAGGAATGGGGGAAGGAAGGAAGGGAAAAGAGAAAAAATACAAGTTGGCACTAATAATGACTGGAGAACTTTTTATGCCCATATCTTGTACTGTGAGGAGCTACATTAAAGATAATAAATAACATGCAATGTATTAACTCTTTCTATTCTCCTATCATCTTGTTATGAAATTTTGTTTTACCTTTTTCCTGTGAAATAAAAAAGGACCTGAACAGACATTTCTCAACGTAAAGCATGCAAATTACTGACTGATATATGAAAAATTGGAGCCAGGTATGGTGGTACATGCCTGTAATCCTAGCCTCTCTGGGTGCTGAGGCAGGAGACCCACACGTTTAAGCCCAATCTGGGCAACTTAGTAATTTAGCAAGACCCTATCTCATAATAAAGAAGAAAAGTGGGCTGTGGATATAGACCAGTGCAAAGGCCCTGAGTTCAATCCCCAGCACAAACAAAACCAACCAACCAACCAAACAAACAAAGAAACAAACATTTCTAACAAAACCTTTAATTATCAGAGAAATGCAAATTAAAACCACAGTGAGATACACCTCATACCTATTGGACTCGCTATGATAAAAAATGATTGAAACCAAGTGTTGGTGAGAATATAGAGAAAAGGTAACCCATGTGTATTGTTAGTGGAAATTGATATCAGAATACTTTGAAAAATATAGATTTCTCTAAGAATTTAAAAAATACAATTACCATATGCGTCAGCAAGTCTATGTTTAGGTGCATACCCAAAGGAACCAAAGTCAGTCTGTCATCAGGATGTTTGTACTCCGACGTTCATTGTCGGTTTGATTTGCAATCTCCCAATGGCTAATGAAGTTGTGCATCTATTCATGTGCGTATTGGCCATTGGTATACCTTCTCTGGAAAACAATCATTTCAAATTCTTTGTCCATTTTTTAACTGTGTTCTTTTGGTCTTTATTATTGAATTGTAAGTTTTCTCTTTATATTTTAGATACAAATTCCTTACCTGCTACACAAATTGCAAACATTTTTCCCACTCCATGGCTGCCTCTCCTCTTTCTTGATGGTGAGAAGCCTGAGGTGCTACTGTGCCTCAAACCTCCTTTTCTGAAAATGCCCTAATCCACTTGCTACCACCCCTCATGAGTCCTCATGAACCATGTCCCCTGATGAGTCTTCAGAAAACTTCCACTTGGTGCTAGGAAGCTCTCATGTTCTCTTTGTTTCTTAAGATTGTGTGTGTTTGTGTGTGTGTGTGTGTGTGTGTGTGTGTGTGTTTCCTAGAGGCCCGATTTCTTCTGACAACAGAGTCACTCTAAAGGTACTATGAATTTCTTGAGTCTGGTCCACATTTTAAGTCTGAGAAAGAATGGCCTCTTTCCCCTCAAGAAGAGTGTCTGAGTTGCAGGCAGGTTCTATTGATCTGAAATACTCCCAGCTTTGTGGCAGCTGCAGCTGCAAGACAGTCCTTGTCATTTAGGCTGGCTGTGCACTTCTGGAGGTATATTTAGGTTGCTTCTATTTAGCATTCCCAGAATAGCCATAGTTTTTTGTTTCTCAATCATCCTCTTAGTTTTGTTCCTTCCTGCCCCAAATTTAGGATGACATACTAGATGGTTTCCAAAATCCCTTCCACCTCCAAAATTCTATGCTTTTATCTAATGTCCGGGTCCCCTTGGCAGGAGCACAGTGTGATCTGCAGCTATACCCAGAGTCCACTGGCATACGGAGTGGTCTGTCTCCAAAATGGGAAGAGCCTGCAGCTGTGAGTTGCATCTAGCTCTTGCACTTAGTAGAATCTCAGTATGATTTAATCACTGCTACCACTTAAATTCAGAATGAGGTTTCTTATAAATTAATGTACGTTGGGATGAAGATAAACTTGTATTTTCCTGTACCATTTCTGAGTAGGGTTGTAGATAAATATTTTGTAATGAACATGACTCTTGACTGCTATAATGCGGACAAGTTAGTTTGTGTGTTTGGCAGCTTCAACCATCTCCAAGGATGGCTGAGGTGAATCTCCTCTGGTTCATTTGAAGCACATCATGCTTTGAGTGTCATGGGTGCCTTAAATTCTGAGGCTGGAGACGGAATTGAACAGAATTGTCCCCAGGCAGCTGGAGACAGATTTTCAAGCTACAACATCCTTCTTATCTCGGATGTTTTCTTAGCTTGCGACTGGTCCCACATTAGGATCCTATTGTCCCTAGAGCATTTGATGCCTGCTCACTCTAAATAAGAAATCAAGGGTAAAACAAAACTCAGTGAGCTTCTTCTGTGTGGCCTGTAACTTCAGCTCAGCACAGAGTTTCCAAGGACGGTCCCACCTCTGTGATCAGGAACATGAAACCCAAATGAGTGAGTGTCTGATAATTTTTTTGATGATGCTTTTGGTTTGAGGGGAGGTAGTTTTTCCCATCTTTGTAGTTTTACAAAAAGAATTGGTTTAAGGAAGGACGTAAGGTGCATGTGAATGGAGAGGGCATGTTTTCAATGGTGAAAAGGAAATAAAGTTGGGAGAGGACTGGGGAGATTGAACCATGTCCAGTTTGTTTATTTGGGTTCTAATATCAAACCAAGTAAATCCACTCAGAAGTATTTATATTAATAAACAACATATAGTTGTTGTACGAAAACCTATTCTTAAAAACTAGACCCAACAATTTCTAGCCAGTGACCTGACGCTTAGTCCTGTGCTCGGATGCTGACAGGAACAAATGCATGAGGGTCTTTCTGCCCTTCTCCCCACCGTGGTGCCAGGGCTCAGGCTCTTCTTGGCCTGGATGCCTCTGGATGTCATGTTCCCTGCTGTTTCAAGGGGCAGGGGTACCCAAGCACTTTCAGGACACAAGAAGACAGACTGTGCTCAGGTGTAAGGCAGATACTGGCACTATAGCCTTTCCATTCATGTGCACGCACAGGCAAATCCAAAACCACATGTCAGCCAGGCCCAGTGGTACGTGCCTGTAATACCAACAGTTTGTGAGGCTGAGGCAGGAAGACTGCAAGGGAGCCCTGCCCAGATCATTTAGTGACTGAGTGAGACTCTGTCTCAAAAAAAGAAATAAAAAAGCCTGGAAGTGTAACTCAGTGAAAAGATGCTGGATTTAATCCCTAGTACCAAAACACAAAATAAAACAAAACAAAACAATGACACAATTACCCCAAGTGTCAGCCAGAGTGAGGAGGTGAGGAAGAGAGTAGGGAAAGGCTGCAGTGCAATTGAGCAAAGACAGAAGCATCCTGGCCTCCTGCATAAGCACCTGATGGAGAACTGCACTTCGCAGGAAAGAGACCAGATGGAGGATGCCCCAGAGCCCCAGGTGGACTCAGCTTCACTACTACAGATCAAGCCAGCTCTGCTGCTAACACATCAGTCACTCTTCTGCTTCATCACCTGCATGTTCCAAAAATTCCACAACCAGAAAATTGTCAAAAGGATGAGACAACAAAATACCCAAAATAAGGAAAATAGGAATGTACATCGACAATTGGCATTAGAATAAATGCACTTCTTACAAGATGAGGATACAATAACTTTGAAAGCATGGCTTCAAAAGTTTTAGACAAGAAGAATAGAAATTGTCTGTTTTAAAAGAAAAAGTAGTGTTTGTCTTATACATCCTTGTTCATGAAGACTTCTGCTTTAGTTAGTTATTGCACCTGCTTAGAAAAGACACAATTTTAGAATCTATAATACTCGAAAGCACCCAAATAGGCCTAACTCATCCCCAGTGGCCTGAACTTCTGAAAGAAGACAACTTTCTTATTCAGTAAACTTTCAAGGCAGAAGTGAATGAATAAAAAGACAAAGGTAGTAGGTTCTCTATTGAGGTTTTTTGTTCAACTATATAAGATAAATTGATGCAGATAATATACCCATGCATACATTGGTGTGACGTGATTTGTACATGAAAGGAATATGTGACTGTGTTGGCTTGGGGCTTGTTGTGCAATGTGAAACAATATAATATAGGACACATTTTATATGATTATTTATAATAGTTACCCAAAGAATGACATACAAGAGAGTGAAGGAAATCTGTCCACACATCAAGACCAAGGAAACTGGCTGAGGGCCTGGATCCTGTGATAATGTCCTGCATGAGTTCAGCTTAAGCCCTAGAGCTCATAGCAGTGCCTCCCATGAGTCCACCTGGAGGCCCAGAGCCCATAACAATATCTCATGCAGGCCTGTTTCGTGGATCTGTGCTGCAAAGGCCCAAAGGTCGGTGGTGGAATCTAGGAAGTCTGTGCCACTGGATGAAGGATCTGTGCTAGCAGGCTGAGGGATCTGCACTGGAGCCAGGAAGCAATGCTCAAAAGAACCAGAGCTTCCCTGAAAGGTACCACAGCCATCCTTAGCAATGGTGAAGTCCTGAGCTCCTCTGATGATCAGGATGGCCGAGTTCCCATCAGGGAAGCCAACACAGTCTGCTTCTCCAGGAGACTGGCAGTGCACCATCCTCCCCTCGGAGCCAGGAAGCGATGCTCAAAGTGAGGACCGGAGCTCCCCCAAAGTGAACCAAAGCCATTCTCAGTGCCAACGAGGTCCTGAGCTCCTTGGAGGATGAAAACAACCAAGTTCGTCAGGAAAGCCAGTCTGACGAGCTCCTCCAAAACAACCAACAGCCTCTTACAGCTTTTACCAGCTTCCAACAGCCTCTCTCAACTCCCAACAGCCTCTTTTAGTCCCCAAAAGCCTTCTTCTTCTCCAGTTCTGCCTCTTATGCTGCTGGCAACAGTCCTCAGGTGGGCTTCCCACACCCAGCACCATGTTTATTCAGTTCACCTGTGGGTTATAAGTTGACCACCAGTTGTCAACCCACTATAGTGACATTTATAAAGATCATGTTGGGTATAAAGTGTATGCCTTTTTTTTTCCCTCCTGAGTATCTCCCCTGTCCTGGTGGATAATTTTTCTTATATTATATTCTTTTGTGTAACTATACCACACTTTATGTCTCATTTCCCTGTTGCCGAGCACTTAGTTTGTTTCTAGGAACAAAGCTTGGGTGAGCATCTTTGTAATATACCTAAATTTACATCAGATTTTAAAAATCCTAAAAATGGAAATAGTGGGTAATAGGCCTTGAACTGTTAATTTTTAAGAATTTCAATCTGTATCATCAATATTCAGAAAGGATACATCGGTCTTTGCTATCATTATCAGTACTTGATATTTCCAAGAGTAACTCATCTTAAAATGAAAACAGGAACTGATGAAAGTTCCATACCAGATTGGCACTTGATAAGTTTGAAAGGCTCGAACTGACCAGCACACTATTGTGTGATGAGCTGTAACAATGCAGGGCACTTGGGCTTTTCTCCTGGAGCGCCACTATCACCCAGCCCCAGTGCACTGCCTCCGTACAGCCTCGGGACATGGCAAGCCAGCCTTTGCCAAAGGCTCTAAAGATTGATTTTATTTGCTTGAAGGTAATTTAAGAATCCACAAGTCAAAAATAACCTGATACCGGCTGGAGAATTTTAAGAACCAGATGTATACATCCAGCACTGCATCCCCACCTTGGTAGTTCAGGGGAGTTCTTGGGGACTCCACGGATACCTTGTCTCACACTAACCTAACTACCCTCCTTGGTCAGGAGCAGAATGCCTCTCCAGACCCCTAACTGGCCCTTGCTTCTGTCTACCACCTCTTTTAGCTGCACAGGAAATAACAGTCCAGAAATTCCACGGGATTTTGCAAAGAAGTGAGGACTGTTGCTCAAACCGTGCTAAATTGTTGAATATCTCTCTCTCTCTCTCTCTCTCTCTCTCTCTCTCTCTCTCTCTCTCTCTCTCTTTCTCCTTCTCCTTCTCTCTCTCTCTCCTTCTCTTTCTCTCTCTCCCTTCCCCTCCTCTGTCTAGGGCACCTTTTTATGCATCTCACATAGCTTCTGTTGACTTACACTGTTGACTTAGGTCATTTGGAGTTGACTCCAAATGACCTAAGTCAACAGTGTAAGTCAACAGAAGCTATGTGAGAAACACAGCATCTTCAGTGCTCATAGGTGGAAGATCCGATTATTTTGACATAGTTTTAGTGCTTCATAATTTTTAGCCTGCAAAAAATTGTGCTCCCACACAGTGACTTCCCAGAGCCATGGAGAACTTGGACCAGCTGTGCTGAGGGGTTAAGTCTTAAATGTCATGCCAGCATCCTGAAGCGTTACTGGTCAGGGCCTGCCCCCACTGTCCCTGAGCAGAGCACAGCACTGGAAACAGGACAAGTATGTGAATAAAAGCCCAAGAACATGGGGACAGGGACCAGGATGGTGCTGGAGAATACCAGCACCAGCAGCAGGCTCCCAGGCCTCCACCAGGCTATGGCACTTCTCTGAAGCCCAAGGGGAGGAAAGACCTGGAACCCTGTCAAGGACTGAGAGCTTCCAATGAGAGAAGTATGGCCAAATTACAGGTGTAAGCAAGGCACTTATGGAGATGGGGAGAGGAGTGCATCCGGGTCCCAGAGGAGGAGCCCCAGGGGCCAGTGACCACTGACCAGCTACCAGGAGAGAAAGTCCTGTGAGGAAGAGGATTTAGCACCTGGGAAGGAAGGAGGGCTCCATGGCAGGCTAAGTAGCAGAAGACAGTTCCAAGAGGCTCTTCTGGGTCAGCATGACAATGGACCAGGGGCTGGGGATTGAGCAGTTAGCAGTAAGTGAGGGAAATGGAGACAGCGGCTGTGAAAGGGGAAGGGAAGTGCTGGGGAGGGTGCCTTGGCAATGAGAGGAGAGAATGGAATGGAGGGGTGCTGGTGAGGGTTCTGTGGGATGAGGAGGAGGGTGTGAGGAGGAGGTGGTGGCGAGGACCCCGTGGGATGAGGAGGGTGTAAAGAAGAGGAGGTGTTGGAGAGGATCTGTCTAGATGGGTGCACATTTATTATACAGAGAGGAGGACCTAGGACTGCAGAGAGGAAGGACAGTGCCAGAAGTACTGTTTTGGGCCTTCTCTGTGGTACTCCACGAGCCTCCATACCTCCTCTGTGTGAGGAACATGGCGCAGTGTCCTGGTCCTTGGCTGCTTTTGATGTTTTTGTGATGACTTGTAGGACAGCATGGGGTCAGCAGTAAGTGACCCCAGGAAAGACCTGGACCCGTTTCCCTAATCTGGGAGTCAGAGAGGGAGCTAGGTCCTCAGCTCGGGGTCATAGAATGCTGAGAATAGCTTATGTTGCTCACTCTGAGGGAGTTCTCACTGTGTGGAGCCCTTTTAAGGAATGACTGGACTTCCTCAGTTCCAGATGGGTGCTTTCAGTGTGGCCAGGAGCTGACTCTGATCACACCTGGCCCTGCAGACCTGCCCATCTGATGAGTTCTGCTTCCTTCTGCCTTGGTGGCTCTCCATCCGTTAATTGCTTCAACCATGACTATAGAGTGTCCTGGGCAAGGCTGACAGCCAACCCAGGCAGCCAATCCAAGTGCACAGATGACTCCAGGGCCAGGTGGAAAATGACTGCTGTCCTTAGAGAGCCCAAGGACTCTGAAGGTGTGCAGGCCCCGGAGATCAGGTCTTGTAAGACTCTGTGTCCAACTTGGAGCATCCAAGGTCCTTGAGAAAGGAGATATTGACTGCACATCCCCGTCACCTTGCACTTGGGAGCAAGGGGTGAACAGTAGCAAGACCCTGTCCTAGCCCAGACATCTGTCGCCTGTGCAGGCTGGTCCCGATCCCCTTGATTCACCCTTGGAAGCAAACAGCAGCTAAGTGTCAGGCTCCAGCGTAGCCAAGGATCCGATTTAGGTCAGTATTCTAGTTTCCACTGCACAGAGGAGAAAGAGCCGAAGACTCTGGGTAGCAGCCAGCTCCATTGGGTGAGTCATTGAGACACCAGAAGCAGCTATTTCTGAACTAAATAGCATCAGATCCCTCTCCTCACCTTGAGTCCAGTGTTTCCATCTCCAAAAACGCTTCTCCAAGATCAAGGCAGGGAGAAGCAGAGACACAATTTAGAGCAAGAGAGGGACAGCCAGCATGGTTTCCTTACTCCCACACAGTGCGGGCAGCAGAGGACAGGCTGAGGGGGAGGGAAGCAAACAATTCCAGAAAACCCTAGCATATTGCATATACACATTCTCTCCTTCCTTCCTTCCTTATATCCTTTCTGCTTTAAACACCTCCTCTAAAGGCCTCGTGCTGTGTTAGACACCAGAGGTGTGGTACATCAGAGGGGGCCCTCCCCTTCACAGGACCCCATGCGAGAGAATAAAATAATGACCCCATGTGTACTGGGTCTATTTGCCAAACACTATTTCAAGCACTGTACATATATTGATTCCCTTGATCTTCACACAGCACTGTATGACTGACACTTATTATCCCATTTTAAAAATAAGATGGTTGAGCATGGCTAGGTGAATTGGCCACAGTGATATCTTTCAAAGGCCCTGGGCCAGTGCTGTGCCAAATCACACTGGGGAAGAGGGGCTGTAGAAGCAGGCATTCCCATTGCCCTGAGTGAGCAGGGCATACCATTTCTCCAGGACCTCCTGTGTTAGTCCCTCTCCACTTCTTTTCTCTATACTGACCACCAGCTAGAACTCATGGAGGTCCTGACAAAGGGAGCCCCAGTGTCCCCAAAGGCCCACCTCCCAGCCTCTTACTCCGGCTGTGCCGTGATGCCAGGGCTCAGCTTCCATACACTTGGCTCAGCCCTCCAGAGGCCCACCAGCTGGTGTCAGCCCCCAAGCTCTATTAGAGACCCTCACTAGTAGTCACAGGGGAGGAATAGACACCCTCTCCCTTCTCTCTGCTTCCATCTTTGCTCACCATGACGTTTGCTGTGGGCAGATCCAGCTGTTATATCATCATTGTTGGGCACTGAGCACCTTTTGGAGGGGTCCAGGGTGGACCTGAAAACCTGTGCCTCAGCTGGTGTTATGCAACCTTGGTTTCCTTGAAGAAAGAAGAAGAAACCTAGTGGGTCTCTGATGAGTCTGAGTTTGTCCTTATGAGGCGCATCACTGCCTGGGGAAGAAGAGGGGACATCCGAGGGAGAAAGAAGGCCCCCAAGTGCTCAGTCTGATGGTTCTTTTACCTGGCATTTTGGAAGAGGTACCAGTTGTTCCTGCTGAGTGGAGGGGCTAAGCCCTGGGGCACAGCCATTCTCATCTATCACCCTTGGGCTACTTGGTCTACTGGAAATGCCAATGCTAGTCTATTATGGAAGCCTCTGCAGGCTGCATGCAAACTATCTGGTTCCTGACATCACTTGATATGATTATTTTAAGCACTGGTAACCACAAAAATAATTTGCTATTCTTGCTATTTAGTATGGGGAAGAACTATAAAACGGTGCTGACATTTCACAGTGAATTAATTGAAATGGTTGTTTTCTAATTCTTGAAAACCCTAACTGGATTTAAAATTTGTATTACTTATTTTGAACATTTTAAGTAAAAGTCTTCACATAACCTACCATGAATATAATTTTAACAATATTTTTCAAACCACATGGGTTATGATCCATGGGTGGAACATAATAAAAGTGAATAATCATAATCAGCTTTTTTTTCAGTGATAGAAGAGAATAGAATAGACATAATATGCTTGTGTGGTACAGGTAGTATTTCATTAGTTAAATCAGTTATATATGTGTTTGTGTATATATACTTACACACACTATATATACATGTATACATGCATGCACATTTGTGTGTAAGAGATGTGATATAAAATGTATTTGCCCAATTTCTAAAATCAAAGCATGATTTTTAAAAGGTAAAATTCACCTTTTAGTGAATTTGACAAATGTAAAACATATCTCTATGTCAAAAAAGTGAGACAACTACTTAAAGCAAGAGTCTGATAAACAGGGCCGGGGATACAGCTCAGTGGCACAAGCACCTGCCTGACAAGTGCAAGGTCCTGAGTTCGATTCCCGGTACCAAAAAAAAAAAAAAAAAAAAAGTCTGCTTAACTAACTGAAGGGTAGCATGCTTTTAAGATTATTCCAGACTCTGACAGTTGTCACATCCAGGAAGATAATTTCATACACACCACATGTTGAAGCCCACAGGACCAGAGAGATGCTAAATTTTCTTTTAGCAGTACCACCTTTTTACCAAACCACATTTAACTAAGAACCCAGCAGATAAAAGCATAGTTGCTTTGCCAAGTGCAAGAAGCAGAGTTGCAAACTGCTAGTATACTAAGTCACACCTTCTTGGGTCCTAGTAGAAGAAACCAAAGGCTGGCAGAGACTGAGCGGCCACTACAGTTTTGTCACCTTGTGTTGGCAGAACCTGAGCTCAAACCTAAGCTGCTGACTGTTGTTCAAAGCATGTGCCATGCCATCTTGCTCTTGACGGACCACAGCTGCCACTCAATCCCAGCAGAGTAGTGCAAGGGAGCTATGATACTTGTAGACTACCACATGGAGCAGAATGGACGAGCAGCTCCCATGGGTGGTAGACTGTGAGCTGGTCCAGAAAGACCTTAACAGGCTTTGGGATGACATGGGCATAAAGATAAGCCCTGATCTGAAAGCCTGGTGAACATCTGCCTGGGCCCTGCCCTAGCAGGTGGAGTGCAATTTAATTTGCTTCTCAGTGATAGGAGAAATTGACCACCTCTTTCTTTTCTAGGACTCTGCTTTTGCTTCCCTCCTGTTTGGTTGGCACATGGGGCTCAATAGGTAGTAGGGAGGAAAACCCATGCTGGTGGCACGTGAGTTCTGTGCCTAGGTGTGCTATCCTCTGTGTGTACACAGCAAGTCCATCAATATTCAGACAGTAACAGACCCACCACCCTGCATACGGCTACAAGGCCAGACTGCCATCAATTTTCCTGTCCACTCTTCAGCCAAATCAGAGAGCAAACAAGAGTGAGTGTAATGACTAAGAACAGGTGTCTGGCCATTGTCTTGTGCAGAGCTGAGTAAGTGCTGGGCTTTGATGAGCAAACTGCCATATATGCATTTGTAGATCACAAGAAAGGGCTATGTGACAGTGGGACCTGAATCATCATCCCAACTTGTTTAGACAAATGCCTGTAATGCTACATGTAAGACTGACAGGTCCTCAGTGATGGATATGCCTTAGGTGTCAGCTTGGATTAGGAGGAATGGGATCAGAGGACGAATGACCCATCCTCTGGGTTGGATACTGTTGACACAGTGCTGTTTCTATTGGTAATTCAACAATCTTTTAAGACTCTCCTCTCATCCTTAAAGAATTATTATTATATTTTTATAAAACATTTGAGATTTGAAGTTTTAAGAAGAGAGCTTGAGCAATCTTCTAGTTAGTCCTGAGAGTTAGGTCATAGTCTGACTTGGCTATGAAGTTTTAAAAGGTTAGATTCTCAAAAATACCAAAGTGTGCTCACTTATCAGTATACTACTGACCTCCTCGGTAATTTGAACTGAGTTTTTAAATAGGGATCCCTGCCTCATGCCACTCCCAAAGATGTGCTCCCTTAAGGAGTATCAGTACTCACAAAGCTGAGCAGGCAGAAAACTGATTTCACATGTCTGAGAAATTCTGTGGGGTTTGGAGGATTGGGTAGGATGAGTTTTTTTGGTTTTTTTTGTTTTTTTTTTTTTTTTTGAAACACAAGTTGAGAGAGAAACTCAAAGTTAAGAGAGGGCAAGATCAAAACAGCACATAGCATTTAATATTACTAAGGGGAGAGATTGAGATGACAATCAGAAGCAGATGTTAACAGATATGAGGAGATGATGACCTCCCAGGTACCAAAACTCCTAGAGTAAGTTACAGGGAAAAAAAGAATTTGGTAACAATTATTTAATGATTGAAGTTAGTGATAGGGGTATTTAACAGTATTTAATTGTTAACTATTTGACTTACACAGAACATTGCAATGAATAGAAAGTAGATATTTTTAAAGCAGGAAAATATTTATTGAGCATTTCTCTGTGTGACCTGCCCAGTACTGCAAGTGTGCAAAGGGACCCAGACGAGCCCAAGCTCTGGTCTTCCAGGAGTGCTCAGCTGCGGACGCACAAGGAACTGTATCAGAGTCATAGATTACCCATATGTATTTTTCATCTCATACTTAAAATAACGTAGTGGTGATGGGTGCAGGCTTAAATCTAAATGTCTGCTAGGCCACTTACTCCACGATCTAGGACATTTTACTTAACCTCTCTGAGCCTCAGCTTTACTATCTATAAAACAAGGGCACAATGACCTTATAGGACTTTTCTAAAGAGAAACTGAAATGATTTCTGTTAAACACTAACAGTAACTGATACCAAAAATAGGTATCATTATGATGTGGTATTTATCGTGTCTATAGTAAGTATTTATTGATGAACTTACAAACAACACATAGAAGTATGATTTTTCCAATACCCAGGACTTCTTTAATATCTAATGTGAAATTGTTTTCCTCTAAAGTTATTTCCAAAGAAGGAAATGGTTTCTTTGTAGCGTCTTCACTGGGGACCTTGGGACAAGTTCCCTATTGAAGGCCTGTAGTGGAGGCGACCACTAGAGGGCTCTGCAGGGACCGGGACACATCTCCCGGGCGTGGTGATGGGAAAGGAGCCCTGAGACGCCCTGCCTGTGAGACTCCATGCTTCTCTTCGTCAGCGCTGTTCAAGAGATCAAGTAATGACACGAGCCCTGCGCCTTTGCCAGCACCTGGGAGCATGCAGGTGTCACCAGCAATCGTTGCCGGCTGCCCCAGGGTAGCCCTGTTGTTCTAGGACTGCTGTCCACCTGTACCACTCCACGGAATCGCCCTTGCTGGGGATTAGAATGCTGCAGTACAGTGTAATATCAAATTTGAGACTCGTTCTGAAACTAAGGACTTAACCAACAATAACAACAAAACCTTTCATCTTGTATCTGAACTGATTCTTCAGATTCCCTGTAGAAGCTGGGACCAGAACCGTTTGGGACATATGAGTGTAATTCCATATGTTGGAAGCCTTGGAGTTCTGGGGTGCAGAAGCCCTCTGAATCTTGCTTCCTGGGTGAATGGCAGGCCCCTTCTGATGACACACTGTTCAGGTTTAACACTAAGCCATAAACTCCTCTCTGGACTGTGTGGTCACTCAGGGATCTTCTGACCAGTGATGCAATAGGCAAATCATAGCTTTGTGACAAGCACAATGGCCAGTAGCTTACACAGGGGCGAATGGCATCTGAAAAGCATGCCTGCAGCAGGAACCTGGGAACTGGGACCTGGGACTTGAGTCCTGAGAACCAGGACCTGGGACTTGAGTCCTGAGAACCGGGACCTGGGACCTGGGACCTGGGACCTTGGACCTGGGACCTGGGTAGAAGAGGAGCTTTCTCTCCTCCCAGGAGTTTTGCCTCTGTGGACTGACTTTTTCTTCCCCAAACAGATCAGTCTGTCCCCAGGCTCAGACGAAATAATGCTCCAGTGTACTCAAGAAGTCAATTCAAGCTGCTTTTATCTGACTTTCCTAGTAAAACTCAGGACAGCGCAGGGCGGAGTCACCTCTCCCTCCAAAGTCAAACACCACCCTTGCTACACTTCTGCGACACAGAGGCTGGAGCGCTCAAGGTCTCCCTCAAAGGCGCCGGTCCCTTTATTGGGCCAGTGGAGAGGTGTCGCCCGAGGGTGCAAGTGGACCGGGCGGGAAGCCAGGGAGGGCCCTGGCGGGAGGGCCCGGCTGCTCAGGGCGGGGGCGGAGCAGGTGAGCGGCCCGGTGGGCGTGGGGAGTGTACTCGTACGTGACGTTGGAGTTCGCTGCAAGCCCGGAGTCGGAGGCTGTGCGCGCGTGTGTGGCGCGCCGCGAGGCCGGCCAGGGACGATGTGCGTGGCGGGGCGGTAGCCGCAGTGAGCGCGGCGATAAACAGGAGCGGGCGGGAGCCGGGGACCGGGCCGGGGGGCGAGGAGGAGGCCGCGTGGCCGCGGGCCCGAGGCAAGCCGCCCGGCCCCAGGATGTAGCGAGAGGCGGCGGCACGCTCCGGAGGTGGCCGGCTCACCATGAAGAAGCACTCGGCCAGGGTGGCCCCGCTCAGCGCCTGCAACAGTCCGGTCCTGACCCTCACCAAAGTGGAAGGTAATGGGGCGGCGCCGGGCGTGGGCCGCAGTGCAGAGGGACCCGGCCGCAGCCGCAGCCTCCGCGCCTGTCCCGAGACCCGCGCCTGCCCGCGGTCCGGACCGGACTGCACGCTCCAGTGCCACCTCGCTGTCGCGCACAGCGGGTGGCCCGGGCTGGGCGCATCCTCCCACACCAGGCAGACCGGAGATGTTGCCCCCGGGCTCGTAGGGACTGCCGGGGGCTAGTGGACGCTGGGCACGTTTCCCAGCTCTGAAGCCATTCCTGGCCACCCGCGAAAGGACGTCGGGGCTGGCAAGCGTGGGAAAATCCCTGTTCCAGCCTGTAAACAGGTTCTTCTCAGGCCTTAGGGGAAGTGAGAGGGGATGTGAGCGGCCCCCTCCTCATAGCCCCTTCAGCCTGGAATTCCCTCACCACGGGTTATGTGACCGGGAGAAGGGGCCCGGGAAGGAGTCTTTGCCTTACTCAGATCCAGCTGCCATTCCCTGGCCTAGAAGGGGACCTTGCTTTCCAGTGGAAAAGGACTCATCTCAGTCCTTAACTCCTCCTCCAGGGCAGCTGTACCAGGACTTTACCTGCTCCGCTCTGTGAAGCTCACCAGGCTGGCCGGAAGAAGCCTGAGGAGGGCCTGCCAGCCGAGGAGGAGGGCAGCCCCCTGTGTGGGCCGGGAGCCCACAGAGCTGAGCTAAGGGAGCCCCGTAGCACAAGCAGTCAGGGAAGCTGACCTCTGCTGTTCCCTGCAGTGGGGCCTCTAGGTGCATGGGGACCTTGCGCTCCACTTGTGAGCTCTTGTGTTTTGCAGTAAGTCTGAGGACCAGTGGGACCAAAACAGGCTGGCAAGGCGGCTGGGTGCTCTAAGCATGGCAATCCACAGAAGTGTGCTGGTGGCCATCCTGGGGGCTGCAGATGAAATCTGAGACCCAGAAAGGTGGGCAAACTGATTAGAGACCTACAGCTAGCAGGTGGTGAAGCAGGAGAGGCCCTAAAGTGTCTGACCCAAACCCCATGCTTTTTTCAGAGCACTGGTTTGCAAGTATGTACCTATTTCTTATCATTTTTTCTAAGAGGCTTTTTTGGTTGTTTATTTTTTGCTGTGGCTTCTCCTCCTCTCACTACCCTAGTCTCAGAAAAGACCCTTTGCCAGTCATTGACACCAGAATCAGTGAAAACCCCATCTTTCCTGGGGAGCATGTGATTCCAAGCCTCCTCCCACCCTGGCCCAGATGCTGTGTGAGCAGGGAAGGGGGAGTTTGAGTGTTTGTCCCTCCTAGGGACGCAGAGAATGTATGCCCACTCTCGGGGTCCTCCTGGGAATCACCACCTCCGTGTTGTTGCCAGACAGGTTGGCCCTCCTGTCCAGCAGTAGGGTGTCCCCGTAGGCACCACAGCCCACCTTGGGCAGGACAGGTCTGAGCTCAAGCGGGGAGTGCTGCACCTGGGCGGTGAGGCCACCTGGGTTGGCCACTGTGGCCGAGCAGTGCTGTGGGGCCAGTGAGTGGCACCAGGCACAGGCAGTCTATACAACTAAGCCTGGAGTTGCCTTCAAGGAATGAAAATGAGGACCCCCTCCCCCTCCTTAGTGTGCTTCCAGGTGAACTTGGGTGTCCCTCCCACACTGACATCTGCCACTGCCTTACTGTGGGCTTGCTTTATTTAACCAGCATTTCTACATTCATTTCTGTGGGTCTTAGACAAGTGGGTCGGACTAAGAATTGGACAGATGGAGGATCAGCACTGTACTCTGCCCCTTAAACAGTTTGACTTCGTGAACACTGAACTTGAGTTGCCTCAGAAGTAAAGGAGAAGTAATAATAGACCTCTGCAGACTTGGGAAGGAGATGAAGAGAGTGAGGCTGTCTAACTCATACCTGGCACAGACTTCGTGCTTAATAGCTACTGGCCAATCCCCCAGTCACAGGTTGACTTCAGCAAACCTTGAGGCTGACACAGAGCCCATCATGGGACCTTGTCTTGAAACACCTGCAGAGTAGCAGCAGTAGGGGAAAGCACAGGTCCCTTTGTGTATGGGTCAGCTATAAGCAGAACAGCCAGAGTCTTCAGGTCAGGGCCTGGGAAGACCTGCTCCTGGTATACCTGAGCTCTCAGAGCTCTGTCTCTCTGCTTGGCTATTTCCCTTGATATTTGTGTGCAGTTTGATTCTTAGACTGTTTTTCTAAAATGGTTTGCATCTTGTGTGCTTGCTTTGGGAGTATTGAATCCTTTGGTTTTTGCCTTAGGTACACAGGGCAAGGTGGTCCCCATAGTGTGGCTATTTGTGTATGAATGGCACCCACGGTTCAGGGATGGAATAGAGCCATCAAGGAACATTTATTAGCTTGCAGATTGTGTCATCTAAGGAGAGCCAAGAAGGCATCACGTGTGGTACATATAAAACCAAAATAGAAAATGCATTGCTTGGTTAAACTCAAACACAGGAAGATGGACAAGATGACTTCATTTACTCTGAACAAATACTTCATCCATCTGTACTGTGTGTCCTGTGACAGTTTAGCAAGGCCCTAGAAGTACAGCGGTGAACAGTGTTAGCTTTGGTCTCTTAGGGAAATTTCATTCTAGTACAAAAGAGATGTACAGATAGATAAATTATCAAATAAAAGGTAGAAAGTTCTGGTACAGAGCTAAGAACAGAGTGTCACAGGGAAACTGAAAATTGAGCAATCTAAGGAGGTGTTCCTGAGGAGGAGGCCTTCTAAGGAGGAAGCCTGCTGAGGAGGAAGCCTTTCAAGAGGAGGCCTTTCTGAAAAGCAGACCTATCTGAGAAGATTTTCTGAGGAAAAAAAGTCTTCTAAGGGGCAGGAGTCTTTGAGAGGAGCCCTTTTGGAGAGGATTCACTTTCTGAGAGGAGGTCTTTCTAAGGGGAGAGGCCCTTCTGAGGAGCAGGCCTTTCTGAGCTAAGTTCTTCCTGAGGAGGAGGTATCACCACTGAGGCTAGGGGGATGTGAGAAAGCATGTCAGGCATGGACAGGATGAGAAGCTATTTCAGGGAGAGGGAACAGCATATGCACAGACTTGACTAGGGTGCATGAGGACAGCGGGGCTGGTCCTTGGGTAGAGGCTGAAGCCTAAAAAGTGGCTTGTGGCCAGCTTGAGGCTTTTATTATATCTAACAATATATCTTGTTTTCATGTTCTTTTCATGGCTTCTCTATCAGAAGCAAACACTGAATATTGATCAGTAGCACATCTCTAGTACAGTATCATTTACTAAGATCTTCTGTAGTCACAATCAGCTAATTCACGTTCAGTAAAATTACATTCAGTGGGAATAGTTGAAAACAGCATGAGTGTCCACAAGAAGCCATCATAAGTGGTGTAGAAAGAGTAAAAGCTTTGGAGTTATGTGGATGGGGTTTAGTGCCCTTTCACTTTGGCAGAGTAATTTTGGCTAATGACTAAAGCTCTCGGGGAGTCATTTCCCTTATATGAAAGTGGGAGTGATAACATGTTCCCCATAATAAGGGAGCCAGTTTCCATGTGGAGACCCACCCCTGCTGACCCAATCTCAAAATTCTTGAGAAGCATACTAACAAACATTCCCTGTGTTCAGAAGTATGTCTTTCTTTGGCTGGTCCAAAGTCTGAAGCATCAGTAATGAAAGTTGCTTAGAATTGATCAAGTTATATTACTAATATGTGCAAGAGAATAAGCTAGGTGTTTTAGGGGATGCCAAGAGAAGTAAAACAACCCCTGACCCAAAAGAGCGTCCAAACAAAGGGAAATGTCAAAAATGAATTAAAGATCAGAAATCCAAATAAAGAGCACCTATGAAAATACCATTTTTTTCATTGCATGGAAAGAGTGTAAAATAAATGGGGCAGACTCGTTTGTGGGGGGCTCAAATGATCCTGTTATACTCTTGCCATCATTACCTTCTTCTTTGCCAAAGTGACAATCTAACAGGATACCTTTCCCTGCAAAAGGCCAGATGTGGCCATAGGATCCTTTTCGGAATCCTTTTCATCACCAAGTATAAGACAGTGACTCTACATGCATTGGCACTGCTTTCTTAGACCACAGTTGGGGTGGCATAGTGGAGGATGTCGTCTTTGCAGTTGGCAGTCATATATGGGAAGTGGGAAGTAAGACTATGGTATCCTTAGCAGAAGGAGCCGTACAGAAGAAAGAGAAGAGCTGGGAAGGGGTGGCACACAGTGGACACCTAGAAGTGGCTGCTGGGGCCAGACCTTATGTTGACTGAGGATGCAGTAGAGGGGAGAGGATGATGAACATATACCACAGGCAGACTCTGAGGATCCCAGAGCCAAAGAGACTGGGTTGAAACAGGTAGGGAATGGGGCCAAAAGAGATGAAAAACCACTTGATTCTGGGAAAATAAGACAGTTGTGTGTAGCAGCAGTGTTCAGACCAGAGCATGAAGCCTCTTTCACTGGCTTCAATGAGAACATCTTAGTATAGGATTTAGGGTAGAATAAAAACTACCAAAGTCTATCATGTGTGATAAGAGTCAGATCCAAGACTCTTATTTATCAGGGTGTGTGCACTTGTGCATAAATGTGTGTGTCACACTGGAGATACAGTGAGAAGACACATTTGAGAATTCCTGGTGGAGAGAGTCTGACAAGATGAGGAGTCATGCCAGGAAGCAACCACAAAGTCTGAACTTGGGCTAATGGTCCTAACTGCAGCATGAGGCTTGCTTCCTGCTTGCCATGAGCACTCGACCTTGGACTGCCCTGTTGGGTGCTCACAGCATCCCTACGCAGCAGGGCCTAGCATGGTTCCCACTGTGCAGGTGAGAACTGTCGGTGCAGTGAGGTGCGTGACTCTGAGAAATCCACTTTGTGGTTCATCTATGTTCTAACCACTGCACACCCTGCAGTGAGACAAGAACAGGAGAGAAGACAGAGCCACAGACTGTGGCAACAGTGTAGAGTAGAAGACTGGGAAAAGAGTAGGTGCCTGAACACCTAAGGGAATGGAAACCGCATTAGCAGTAATAGCAGAGAAGGGAGGGAAATCCCATCTGTGAGGAGGATATAGAGCAAATTCAGACGTGACAAGTTTGAGGTCTTAGTGTACAGCAGGCAAGGAGAGGGGAGAGAGAAGTGGCAAGGCCTGAGGGACAAGTCAAGGGGATGAGAATGAACTGTTAAGTGCAGAGTGTGGCCACACATTACAGGTGGAAGAAGAGAAGTCTGAACAGCTAGATTATCTATGACAAGATAATATGGTAGCATGGAAACTGTGGGAAGGAAATCAAGGGAGAGTGTATCTGGCACTTTCCCAATCCTGGGACAAAATAACCAGCACAGGCAAATTAAATGAGGAGAGGTTTATTTTGGCTCACAGTTTTCAGTGGGTGCAGTCCATGGTTGGCAGGCTGAAAGGATAAAGTGGAAGACCATAGCACAAGAAAGTTGTTTACCCTGTGGTAGCCAGGAAGGAAAGAGGAGAAGGGAGGAAGCAAGGACAAGAATACAACCATCCTGGGCACATGTCCAGTGATCCACCTCCAGCTAGGCCCCATCTTCTAACAGCACAGTCAGCTACCAAACTTATCAGTGGATGAATCCAGTAGGGAGTATAGCACCCCCAGAATCCAGTCACCTTCCAGACACATGAGACTTTTGGAGGAAGTTTTAGATATAAACCATAATGGAGAACGATGTGTGAAATGCTGCCAAGAAAGTGTGATTTTGCAGAAATAATTTTAAATAGTTGTTGGTCTGGGATCCAGATTGTAAGGGGTGAGTAGTCTAATGAGGACAGAAGCAAACGCAGGACTTTTTCAGGGACCTGGTTGTAAGTGATGCAAGGGAAGTTACGCTATCTTAAGAGGTAGGGTGATCTTTTGCATGATTCAAGCATTTTTGAAATCTGATGGAAGGAAGCTTATTCCAGAACAGGTCTCAGGTAGTCCCGAGAGAAAGGTGATTGATGTAGCAATGACCTGGAGGAGGAGAGAGGCATGGGAGGAAGGTTCAGGATGAGAAGAAGGGGGTGGTTAGCCCTGGAAAGGAGCAGGAAAGGATGATGGGCAGACACAGAGGGATGTGGAGATGTGGAGGAGGGAAATCAGCAGAGGGACCTGTGCCGGAGACTTTGATCTTTGTAACGTAGGACGCAGAACCATCTACTGAAAATGATGGATGAGGTTGAAGGCTTGAAGAGGTGGGAAAGGGTTCAGAATAGCTCTATTAGGAGAGCCAAGATGAGATTTAATTCTTAAAAGCCTTTTTGGCAAGTGATACATTTCCACTGGTTAAGGTATCTTGTAGCTCAGGAAAGGGGTCTGGATGGAAGAATGCTGGTTGAGATGTTGGACACCAGGCTTCATTTCCTGCTCCTCACTAGCTAATTAATATATCAGACATGTTACTCACCCCTGGGAGCCTGGCCTTCTTTTTCTATGAAGAAAGAAGATTAGAATAGATCTTCCCGGGGCTGTTTCAGTAGGAACATTCTATGCGTCTATTAAGTAGCTTTTTCATTAGCGGAGATTTGTTTATCTCATTAAAGCCCTCACTAGCCTAGTCAGAGGGCAGCTCTCTGAAGGACTGAGAGGAGGGACAGCAGTGGAATCTAGCATGCACAAGTTTACCTGTATGTGTGAATGCGTGTGTGCATGCAGATGGGCACACTTGCAGGGGGTGATTTTGATAACTGAGCAGGAAGTGGAAAGACCAGCCAGGTGAACACAAGTTGTTCCACAAATCTTCAGTAGCAGGAAGCTGCTGGGCATGATGGAACCCCAAACAATGCGGGGGCACAGAAAAGCACAAAGGCCTTGGGAGAATCTGTACAACTTCAGTGCTTTGCCTGGGGCATGTTAAAACCTCGGTGTCCAGAGCTGCCCTCAGCCATCTCACTGCCTCTGGGACAGAATGTTTACCTGTGAGCAGGGGATTAAGCCTAGGAGGTCATGTTTAACATCTTAAGACCAAACCCATGTTGGTTCTTGACTGAGCAAGTTCAGTCCTGCCTTACTGATGCATAGGACTTTGCTGAAAACTGACAGTATATTTTAGAAAACAGTGTTGTTTTCTTAAGAGAAATTGTGAAATGGCCCATGCCATTAGCTATGGTTTTTCTGTAATTCTCCTGCTCATTTTTATCTGTTACTCCATCTAACAAAAATTAGAGGACCAGAGGTGTCACCACTTCCCAGTAGCTTCCCAGTACCACCATGATGAGTCTGCTGGGCCAGACCCTCCACAGGAAAAGACCCCCATATCCCTTTCTTGCTGGGCTCACAGGCCACAGGGAGCAGGCTTTCTCCTGGAGTTGTGCTCATGTGTTATGTCGTCTGCCCTCTGGTTCTGTTTTGGAGTGTTGCTGCTGTTGTTGTTGGAGTTCGTTTTTGGATAGGTTTTTTTTTCTGAGATGAGTCTTGCTATGTTGTCCATGGTGGTCTCAGGCTCCTGGGCTCAAGTGATCCTCCTGCCTCAGCTGGGACTAGAGTCTTACACCATCCTGCCTAGCTTTATCTGCCCTCTTGTAAGCCTGGCTGCTATGTGAGTTCCAACCGCCTGAACTCCAATCCACATAAAAGTAGAAGGAGCCAGAGATGCTAACTGCCTGACAGGAAAAACATCAGAAAAGAGGAGTGTGTGCATTTGACTCTGTTTGTGTATGGGTTGTTACCAGCACCAAAATATCACCAAGTCTGCAACTGGTGAACACCTGCTGTATGTACCCCACAATGTGCCCAGGGCATGAACTTAGTGAAGTCGCCAGAGGCTGCACAGGCCATGACAGGCCCGGAATGTGGATTAAGACTGATCCCCTCAAGCACATGGGTTTCAGGACAAGCACAGAAGCATGCTGTCCTGCCCCTCTGAGAGCAGACACCACCTCTTCCCCAAGGGACAAGAAGCTTTACTTCGAGCCTCTCCACAACAATAGGTTAACGGAAGTTGGAATTCACCATGGGCTAATTCCAAGATTGCCTTAAATCTACT
Organism: Chinchilla lanigera; assembly: GCF_000276665.1. Classification (NCBI taxonomy): domain Eukaryota; kingdom Metazoa; phylum Chordata; class Mammalia; order Rodentia; family Chinchillidae; genus Chinchilla; species Chinchilla lanigera. The sequence continues at coordinate 5,433,042 of NW_004955492.1, read as the reverse complement.
GCATGAAGTGATGTCACTGGGACATATGGAAGTTACTGGAGGACCTCTAAGGAAACAAGGGTGAGGTAGATATGTCAGTGCAGCGTCTGCTGTTGGGAGAGCGATGACGGTAGGAACGTGGGTTGGGTGGAGCCCAAATCTTCCCAGCTCTCAAAGGACTTCTGATAGCATTTCCAGAGGGTCCTGGAGAAGCCATCCACCAGCCATCCGGTCCTCCGAAAAGCATCCTACATGCACTCTCACAACTCTTGATTCTAGCCAAGGAAATAAATTTCCAGGGCAAAGTACTAATCTGAGTTTTTAAAATAGCTTTGTAGTAGCCCTGTTTTCTCCTAGGTATACGGGCGCCTCCAGGAATCACCTCTCAATAAGGCTCAAGAAACTCCCAAGGGATAGCATCTAATATTTCTGACCCAATGCCATTATCCCTTCTAATAGATTATCAAAATGAATTATGCACCATCTGTAGCATGTCACCCACATCCTGCATAGTGACGGCTCTCAGTCTGCTCCTCACACCTTCACAGGCACAGCACCCACTCTGCTGCATCAGCCCAGAAGTACTTACAGTTGCACAGCTTCTTAAAAATTGTTTTCTCTCAGTTCTGAAGGCTGGAAGTCCAAGATTACAGCGCTTGCAATTTCTGTTTCTGATGAGGGTTCCCTTCTGGCTTATACAAGGATGCCTTCTCCCTGTGTCCTCACCTGCCCTCTTTCTGAATGTGTGCATGGAGGGAGAGACAGAATGGGTTCTCTGATGTGTCTTCTTATAAGAACCCTAGTCCTATCAGATTAGAGCCTCACCTTTATCGCTTCACTGAACTTTATTTGCTTCTATAGAGGCCTCATCTCCAAATACAACCACAATGGGCTTCAACATATGAATGTGAGAGGAGTACAGTAATTCATTCCAAAACACCCTCATTCCAGGAGAACAAATTTTAAACAAGAGTTCCACCTATATTCAGACTCTTCAAACTTAAATGAGGCCTGTTTCCTGCAAACCTAAAGCCCCTCTCAGTGATGGCAGTTCAGACAGAGGTGGTCAGTACTATGGCCCTTACCAACTTTCAAAGGGAAGAGGGACCAAGGTCTCCATTCTCATAGATACTTTGAGTCAGACTCAGGTTGGAACTATATCTCAGCCACTCACTGACCTATGGCCATAAGACTCCCAGGGCCATCCTCTGTGGAAAGAGGAATAACCATACTGGCCATCATGATGGGGAAGAAACGCTATGGGCACTCCTCAGCAGAGTGATGTATAGAAATGTTTGCAAATATAATTTATGTTCCCAAAATGCATTTTGGGTTTGGTTTCTCTCTTATACTCATTAAATATTTGCTCAGTGAATTTATATGTCATTGTGACTTTTTTTTTTTTAAAGCAGCGATATGGAGAAAATAGAAAACTGTGACTTATAGAAGAGGGTGTGTGTCTTAGTTACTTTTCTCATTGCTGAGACAAAATACCTGACACTTAAGTTAAAGAGAAAAAGTTTATTTAGTTCACAGTTTGTAGAAGTTTCAGTCCTGGGTGTTAACCATCTCATGTCCTTTTACTTCCTTGTAACCTCTTCTCCTGCTTTGCCCAGTCAGCATCAATCTTCAGTTGTTCCCCTGGGACCAGTGCTAATTAGGAGCATGACCAGGGATTGTGCCATGTATGAATAGTGGGAATATTTTTTGACCAAAATACCATCTATATGGATGGCCTGGTAAGGGTAGGTGGGCACAGTGGGTCAGGATATGTGAAATGAGAATTGCTTTGAGGGCTGGGGATATAGCTCAGTGGCACAAGTGCCTGCCCTGCAAGCACAAGGTCCTGAGTTCAGTTCCAGATACCAAAAAAAAAAATAAATAAAAGAATTGCTTTGGGACTGTCAGGACATGTGAGCCTGATACACATGACACCATGTTTTGATTTGTGTTTAGATGTATCTCCAAAGCCTCATGCAGTCATAAGTGAGGCTTTTTCAGAGGTCACTGGATGTAGTGTGTGATGTTGGAAGTTATTCAGGGTGCAATGCTAAAATCAAGGGCACTAGGATTAAGGGTGTGAATGCTATCTGCCCTAAGTAACCTGAATAAGATATAAGCTATAGAAAGAGCTTTCGTTGTCCCTTGTTGCTTTGCTACCTTCTTCCCACTGTAAACTATTTTTCCTCTGCAATGCCTGTCTTCCATGCCTCCTTGCCTTGGAGCCAGCCAATTATAGACTAAAACCTCTGTAAACTATGAGCTAAGTAAACCTTTTCTCCTTTAACTTTATTTATTGGGTATTTTGTCTCAGCAACAAGAAAAGTAACTAAGACATAATTTGGTACCAGAGAAGTAAGGTTGTGCTGTGACCATTCCTGACCATATGGTTCAGGAACTTTTGGGAATGGCTTGTGGGAAGAGTTTGGAAAGGTTCTGAGATCCCAGCTGAAAAAGTAGAGCTGGAGCACCTTAGGTGGTACTTGATGAGAGATTCTGGTCAGAGCTCAGAAGACCAGAAGGCTGATAGAAATGCTGCCAGTAAAGACCAGGTTTGGGAGGGTTCTGCTGAGAAGAAAGGCTGCATTGGCTTTTGGACTGCAGACGAGTATGTTATACCTTGGCAGAAAGTTTGTCTGCATTTTGTGTGTGCCCCAAGACTTTGCCTGAGACTAAAATTAAGGGTGATGGACTAGTTAATCTTGCAAAAGAAATTTGAAAGCAGTCTAATGTTGAGGCAATGGCCTGGGTACAGTTTGGACATCACAAACTGCAAGGAGGGAACAGAGTTGGCCCAAGAGAGAAGCCATGGGAGTGTCAATCACTAGCAGTGCTGTAGGAGTGGAGCCATCCAAGCCCTTT
>NW_004955492.1:5391031-5429421 GCF_000276665.1 Chinchilla lanigera | reverse complement strand
GTTCACAACTTGCCACAGATTGACAGGGATGCTGGAAGTGGAAGTATGGGATTTAACGTTTCCCCTGCTGGTTTTGGTCTTGCTTTATTCTCATTCCTTGCTATCCTTCTGTTTGTAACTTTTGGAATGGAAGTGTCTATCTTGTGCCATTGAATGTTGAAAGTGTTTAACTTTTTTTTTCATTTGTACAGGGGCTTGCAGCTAAGGGTTTGCCTTGAATCTCAGAGGAGACTTTGTACTTGGATTTTTCAGCAAGGCTGAAACTGTTAGGACTTTGGCAACTCTTGGAGATGGACTAAATGCCTTTTGCATAAAAGGATGTGTCTGAGTCTTTGGAGAGCCAGGAATGGAATTTTATAACTTATGTCTAGATGTCCCCCTAAAGCCTCACAGTGTCATAGGTGGTGCTTTTTCTGAGGTGGCTAGATACAGAATATGTGATGCTGGAAGTTATTCAGGATGAAATGCTAGGATCAAGGGTGTGAGTGCTACCTGTCCTAAGTAGCCTGGATAAGATATAAGGAGTAGAACTTTGGTCATTCCTTGTTGCTTTGCTACCTTCTGCCCACCGTGATCTGTTTCTCCTTTGCAATGCCTGTCTGCCATGCCTCCTTGCCTTGAAGCCAACTGATTATGGACTGAAACCTCTACAAACTGTGAACTAAATAAATTTTTTCTCTTTAACTTAAGTGTTGGATATTTTGTCTCAGCAATGGGAAAAGTAACTGAGATACACCCTCTTCTACAAGTCACAATTTTCTATTTTCTCCATATTGCTGATTTAAAAAAAAAGATACAATGACATGTAAATTCACTGAGCAAGTATTTAATGAGTATAAGAGAGAAACCAAACCCAAAATGCATTTTTGGAACATAAATTATATTTGCAAATGACCATAAGCAGAAGCTTTCTTCCAAGCTTCTCATTTTGTAAGAGCCCTGAATTGGAGCATCTAGTAATATGAATAAATGGGAAATTGTTCACTAAGGCCTGTCTTTCCCTAGTCACTCTAGGAATAAAAAAGGTAAACATATCCAGAATAAGCAAACTTATAGAGACAGAAAACAAGACTCACAATTCATTGGGGTAGAGGGTAGGCACGAGGAGTGACTTCAACTAGACATGAGAACTCACTTTGGGTGACAAAACTGTTCTAAATCTGTTGATAGTGATGGTTTCACAGTTCTATTAACTTACAAACTGTGAACTAAAAGCATTGAGCTGTACACAGACGATGAAATTTTATGGTAAGAAAATTATACCTCGATAAAGTTGAAAGAAAGTAACTCTATAAGTTTTGTGGATGTAGATGCCAGGTGAAAGCCATCTCCTCCCATTCTCTACACAGTTTCATCTGCCATGCTTGTGGGAGGCTTGGGGCATGCCAGCCAGTGGTGTCTGAGATGTGATCTCAGTTCTTCATTCTTTACCCTGAGGACAGGACTGTCCCTGAAGACATTTCCACAAAGGTCATCAGCAAGATCTGCTTATTCCAAGGGGCCTTGTCAAGAAATATTCATGTTTTCTTGGCAGTGCAAGACAGTCATTTTATGGAAACTTTAGGAGAAAGCAAATGATTTTCTAATTCTTCTTGGTTTATCACTATACAAGTGATTTTCACTAAATAAACATAAAGAGCGCACAGTTGTTCATTTTCCCAGAGGAAAAGCAGTGAATAGTTTGTGGGGTACAGGACTTGCCTTGGTCCCTAGATGAGCTCATGGCTAAAATGAGAGCTCCAGGTCACTCACTCATTGTGGTGCAGAGTTTCCTTCTGCTGAGTAGATGTTGCCCCTAGGTACTGCTTCTGCTGATTAGAGTGTGGATCCCTTATATGTCCCTGACAGGAGACAAGCAGAAGTGTGATTGTGCAGGAAGTAGGACATATGTGCAGGTTCAGGAACTCGCCTGGCAGCCCTCAGGACTCTGAGATACAGTTGGGAGGATGCTTGAGTGCAGGTATTGGTACATCTCACTGCACCATGGGAGTATCCATTGTGCACAAGGGAATGCTCCTGTACACACACACACACACACACACACACACACACACACACCCTTCCTCCTAACTGCTCAATGGAAGCCCCTCCAGCAGCAGCATTTTGGGGTGAATTAAAGAACACAGACTGAACTTGTAGAGGTGCCACAGCTACAGGGAGATGCTTGAAATGATAATTATAGCATCTGTCACACAAATATTGGGCCAGTGTATGTATGTCATCTACTTTGCATTGCTCCCTGAACTGCTGGCTATAGTTCAAGAGTAGAATGTAGGGTACAAGAAGATCTCCAAAGAGGACTTGCTAGCAAGAGGGGATGCAGAACTTCTAGTCGCGTACTAATGGTCAAAGGAACCGGAAAGCAGCTTGAGGCTAATTCAGTACTGAGGCTAATTCAGCCTTAAGGCACTGGCTATTTCAGCTCTAATAAAGGAGTGAAATCGAACACAGGCATCCTTTGACCTGCATTTTTGCAGGGAGGGTGTCAACAGAAGTTTCCTGTATTTGCAGATGGGAAAAGTTTTCAGGAAGGGGCACTCTTCTCATTGTTATTATTTTCTGTCTGAAACGTATTTGAGCATAAATTGGACAATCCATTGATAATGACCCTGAAATGGTACATAATATGGCATGCATTTTCCGCATTTCAAATACCAGAGAATAAGCATACCTGCTAACCACATTTGTGTCTCTCTACAATTATTCCCAAACTAATGTGACCCCATTTCTCACACTTCCTTAATAAAGGAGTGCCAGCTGAACTCTTGAGTTTGTTCCTGTCCCCTCAGCAAACCTGGCAGCTTCTCTTGCCCCGTAATGACTATCACCAAGGTTGGAGGTGAGTCAGGCAGTGGACTTCAGATCTCACTACCTTGCTCGCTGCCCTGGGCTAGTTGCATATAACCCAGACTCTGGACCTTGCTCCTTTTTTATTCAGAGTCTTTCCATTCTGCGAGGCTCAGCCCAGGCCTCTGTCTCCTCTGATTATTGTCACTGATAACCAGGCTCACACAAGTCATTTCGCCTTCCAAATTCCTGGTAGAGTTCCAGTCAAAATCTCCCCATTTGGCATGTAAACATTTTATAATTGTTTCATAGCTCTGCTTTTTTCATGCCTAAAGCACCTGAACAACAGTGATTGCACTTCACACTTGCACATAGACCACTCAAAGCTCTGACACAGGGCAGATGCTCCACAGGGCTTTCCTGGGGGATGGAAACGCACCTCAGAGGCTCTGTGGACATAGCCCTATGAGCTTCATAAAGCCCATAGTGTCATTTCTCAAGAGAAACAAACACAGGATGAAAACACAGTGCAATCCCAATGTCGCTGTGTGGCAGGGGCACAGACCTATGGGGAACTTGAGTGTGTGCTGCACAGACAAAAGGCTAAAGGAAGTGCAGCAGCATGATGTCAGCAGTGACATCTCCAAGTGCTAAGATTATTGTACATCACTTTTCTTTCTTGCTACTCAAGACTTTTGTAACAGATTTATAAAAAGTATTTTTCATTTATGTAAGGTAGGAGGTATCTGGAAGTATTAGAAATGAAGGAAGTAATAAAATCATTAAGTGACTATTATGAGATGCTCAATGCAGTGAAATGGGACTTCTGCAATGAAATTTCATTGTCTGTTATTCTCCATGAGTCTAGTGTTCCCCCAAATGTGTTCCAGGCTACGATAGTCCGTACCATGGCTATTGCACAGTTAAATAATATTCCAAGTGTGCATTCTATAGCAGCTTCTTAAAAATTTACAAGGTCAACTGAGTGTGGTGGCTCACACCTGTAATCCCAGTACTTGGGAGGCTGAAGGGGGAGGATTGCTTCAAGTTTGAGGCCAGCCTGGCCTACAGAGTGAGTTCAAGGGCAGCCTGAACTGCATAGTGAAACACTGTCTCAAAAAGATAAGAAAAAAAAAAAGGAAAATTTTCAAGGTGCATTGTCCTGGATATTACTATAGCAAACAAACCTGTGAGTTTTATTTAATATTTTCCAAACTTATTCAATCATGGAACACTTTTTTCTTATAAATGCCTATTATCTCATTATACTTTGGAAAATATGGCTTTATCTTACATGTTAATTTTAAATTATAGCGTACTGAGTTTATGTTCAGTGTCATTTGTTTGTATATGGTTACTATTCTTTGGCTAGAGAATCCAGACAGGTCCCAAAATTAGAGAATAACTTTTTCAATCCAAATCCATAGAAGCATTTTAGCAATATAAAATGCATGATTTGGTGGTTTTTCTCCTTTGCCATAAAAGCTACACATATCATTGCTTAGTTACTGAAGTTGTAAAGCTTGATTTTTGAAAATGAAAACAGTAAGTGAAAAAGCATGGTGTGAGCCTGCATTTGTGCAGCCTCCTCTGGCGCCCACCCTAAAGTTGGAAGTTATTACTGTGAAGGTGCATTTTATTCCTGCGTGGGCTTTGTCTTCATCTCCACAGTCATCGTTCCACAGGCATTTATGGCAGTGATTTGAATAGCAAGGAATCCCCCTTCCCCCACTTACCCCTGTAATGAAGGGCTGCAGAAGCCAAGCAAAACTGGCAGGTAATCTGTGTGTACATCAAAAAGTGATTGCTTTTGTCTGGAATTGAGTTTTCCTTAAATTGTGGGAATCCCTGTGAGCAAAGTCAGAGAGCCTGGTGAGGGCACAAGGCAAAAGGCCCTGCCTTCCATCTTGCCCCTCCGCCACACACACTTCTTCTCACCTGCAGGGACAAACAATGTGTCAGAAGCTCAGAAGGAGCCCAAAGACTCGGCTTTCCAATGAGGATGTGTACACGTGGAGAGTAAGAGGGAGATCCCATATTAACAACTCATGTATTTGACACAAGACTGGTAGTGTCAAACAGGTTTTGTTTCACTCCTTCACTGCCCATAATGCTTAGTTTATCTTGGGCTGAAAGAGAGATAGCCTGGGCCTGCAGATCACAACATTATTACCCAACAGCAGAATAATAGCCTGGGCCAGGGATGGTGAACCTTTTAGAGACAGAGTGCCCAAACTCCAAACTGCAGCCTCAAGCCCACTTATTTATTGCAGAGTGTCAATATGCAATCAAACCTGAATGCTCGGTTACTGGGGTGACTTGGCTCGCATGCCCACAGAGAGGGCTCTGTGTGCCCGCTGTGGCACGAGTGCCATACATTTGCTACCACCGGCCTAGATTAAGCCAGGATTTCGCCTCATGTGTCAGAAAGTATGCAAAATTTGGTTCAGTGTTATTCAAGTGATTTAAGTTTAAACAATATGCAGAGCATACTTTGACCCCACTGTATCTGGCACTGATTTCCTCCTGTACCCTGTAGTGAAGGGCCTCTGGGCACCTGTGCACCCCTTTCAGCTAAGTGCCAGGAAGGACACAAGAAAAGCAAGACCGCTGTCCTCTGGAAATCCATTTCTGCCCTTGGTGGCACGGACACAAACTACAGCTCTGTTTAAATTTCCGGCTGACTGGCACACACACAATCACAAATGGAAAGCAAACAGTGGAAAATAACGCTTTTCAACCCCTCACAGCCATGGACACACAAGGCAGAGCCTGGCTTGGGGCTGAGCCTGGTTCCCTGAAGTGACACAGGTCTGTGATGGAGTGTCCCTGTCTGTAGCCTTACACACACCAGCTGCAGCGGGCTGTGGTTTTTAAGTAAAGCTTGGAAGTGGGGCTGGAGGCCATCTGCAGGAAGCTGGCTAGAGCAGGTGAAAGGGAGGGGCAAGGAGTCAGTGTTTGCTGACCATGCAGAATAAGGGGAAGAACTTGGCATGTGCACCTCTCACTAACTCACTAGGGCAGGAAAGAGCCCCTGTGGAGACACTGGATATTTCAGAGGTCAAGGCCTGCTCCGCTGGTTGGACCCCCGTGCTGCTAGTGCTGCCCACCACCTACTAGCACTCTACGCTGGAGCTGACGTAAAGAGGAATGGGGCGGTTCCTGCTACTGTGTGCTCTGGGGAGGCGTTTTCTAAACCCAAGCATGTAGTCACCTGTTAAAATCTGGTTCCGGGATGGGGCTTGAGGTTCTGCAAGTCCTACAGGCTGGGGCCTTGGGCTAGAGGTCCGGGTGGACTGTAGGGGAAGAGGGGAGGATGTGCTAATGATGCCCAGCCTGCTGCCCACGCCCGGAGGGCCAGGCTTTGCAGGGTAAGAACCTGTGCAGAAGCCTTGGGCAGGAGTGTCCCCTGGCAGCCTGGCCAGGAAGCTGCCCTGCACCCCATCTCCCTGCCCCCACGTGTCCCGCTTTGACTATGTGGCCTGTCCAGGTTAACGTGCCTTCTCTTCCCCAGGGGAGGAGCGCCCCCGGGAGCCCCCGGGCCCGGTGGAGGCCCCGGCAACGGCGGGGTCAGAGGCCAGCGGGAGAACGAGCCGCAGGCGCTGGACCTGCTCACGGGCTCAGCTGGAGAAGACCCTGTGGGGTGTGGCGGTGGTGGTGTGCGTGTGCGCCTCGTGGGCGGGCGCCGCGCAGCTTGCCAAGCTCACCTTCCATACCTTCGACGCGCCTTTCACCCTTACCTGGTTCGCCACCAACTGGAACTTTCTGTTCTTCCCGTTGTACTACGCGGGCCACGTGTGCAAGTCCACGGAGAAGCAGTCTGTGAAGCAGAGGTACAGGTAGGGCCTCTGGCTGCCAGTCGCTCAGTTGTTGGCTGGGAGTGGGTTGTGGGGATGCACTTGCGCTCTCAGGCCACCAGGATCGGATTTCTCCCCAGTCTGGGGGTGACTGCGACCTCTCACCTCCAGCTCCTCCCGCACAGCCCTTGGCGCGCCTTTCTACAGAGGCATTGTGAAGAGATGCCCCTTGGTAGGGCCCAGGAAGCATAGAAATCTGAGTGGACTGAGTTGCTAAGGCTCCACAGGGAGCCCTGCCAGGCTGGGGTGGCCTGGCAGCTTCCTGTAGCTTGCTTTCCCTGCTCCTTCGCTCCTGATTTCCAAGACGTTTCCTCCTCCCTTTCTTTGTGTGACTGGGTGGATCTGTGTGTCTTGGCAGCAGGGAGATCAAAACTAACTCAGCGTGTGGACTTTGTTCTAGGCTATATTTTCTTCTTTGGAGGCCATTGGAACGGTGTCCCTTTCAAAATGAGGCAAGTCACCCTGACCTCAGCCCCTACCTCAATATGCAGCAGGCCTGCCCCCACGATCCTTGGGACTCACATTGCTGGTGTTGACCCACAGTGTTTGTCGAGGCCCATAGTGGCTGTGCTAGGTAGAGACCCTCGTGGGCTGTGTCAAGGTCTGACCTAAGTTTGCCAGCTAGTAACCCCCAAGAAAGACTGCTAGTCAAAGTATCACTGCAAGCCCTAGAGATTTATTTATTATCAGTCCCAAAAGTGAACAAAAATTGAAAATGGAAGACTATCCAGGCCTTTGCCATTGCCTTCATCCCCATTTCCCCTACCCCACCCACACATACCCAAAAAAGTTGCCAAGTCTCACTGACATCTGCTTCAGACTTCAGCCCTAAAGTCACAGCATAGCTAAAGCCACTGCTGAGGCCCAAGAGCTGAGAGGTTTCCAAGTAGAAGTCTATACTGCAGTCAGAATTTTTATTTGGAATCTGCCATTATGTCCCTGTGGAGTTAGACTTGGAGGTACAAGTGCCATTTTTAATGTTTAGAGTGAATTTGACCTGGTCCTTTAAAGACTGACTTGTAAACTAAGCACAGATTGTAACACAAGGGGCTGTTGGGGCAGTTGGCCTTGAACCTGACACCCGGCCTCACACATCCCCTCAGTGAAAGGGTTTGGAGCAAGTCCTGAGAACAAGGCACACAGGGCATGGAGCCCAGAGCTCGGAGCTCAGGTCCAGGATAACCTCGGTGCTGACTTAACCAGTGGCTCATGGGCCAGCCAGAAATTGCTAAGGAAGTGCTTAATGCACCGCTTCTGAATGGCAGCCAAAGCCAGACGGAACCAAATAGTTTTAGGAGCTTTGATGGGGCCAAGATATCCCCAAAGGCAAAAGGGAGGTAATGGCCTGCTTCCAGTCGCAGCCAAAAGCGTGTACCAGTAAAGGATGCATTTGATAGTTAAGCAGCCCAAAGTGTATTTGGTTTGTAGTTAGGGGTTTGCCTTTCCCTAAGCTGACTAGACGAGTGTGCTGCTGCCCCTAACCAAAAGCTAAGAGTCAGTCCTTCCTTATAAAAAAAATTCTAGAGCTGGGCATGTGATCATACCTGTAATCCAAGCACTGTGGGAGGCTCTGACAAGAGGACTCAAGTTCAAGCCTACCCTTACTGATTTAGCAGTTTAGCAACTTACTGACACCCCATCTCAAAACTAAAAAATAAAAAAGGGCTGTGAATGTAGTCCAGCATGAAGGCCCTGGGTTCAGTCCCCAGTATTGCAAAATAAAAAGAATTACTGGGAAAAGAGAATTAGCGATCCTTGCCGCTGCCATCATCCTGCATGCTGGGAGAGCCCACCTCTCCAGTGGTAGTACAGCTGCTGCTCCGATCATGCGCCATTGCCACGCCCTACCTGGGGACAAGACTGGCACTGCTGACCCTTGAAAGCAGACTTGGCACCAGTTGAACCATGGTGCTGGAAACCATGCATTAGGAATCAAGCTCAGTGGTGTTGAAAGGCCCAAGATGGGAGGAAATGAGAGGCCGTCAGAGGGGATTAGTTATACACAGAAAGGCATTCAAATCTTGATTTTGGTCTATTGTCTTCCCGTAAGAAGCAGCCAGAAAGCGTCAAGCAGGGTCTCCTGACTACTATGTTCACTGAAGAAAAAGGGTGGGGGAGATAATTGTAACTTGATTATTGAAGCCGTGTAAAACCTTGCCCAACTTCTATAACAAAGTTTATCTGCACTGTGTAATAAAAGTCTCCCCAGCTGTAAGCTCTTAGCTCCAGGAGCTGAGCATGCAGGGGTCAGTACTGAGCAGAGTTGTTAATTTCCTAGCCAAAGCCGCTGGAAGAGTGAGGATTCTACCTCTCAGAGGGGAGAGAAGAGTTTTAACATCGCAGACCTCTCTTAGGAAATCACGACTTTGTCACAGCTCAGATGGGAGTACTTTAAACAGATTTGAGGCCTCCCAGAATCAAGGAAAACCCAAATCACATTTTCCATCTTCATGCATTTATCAAAATGAATGCCAGAGAGAAGCATTAGAATTCGCTGCAGAGATTGATCTCTTGGCTGGAAATGTCCAGACGTTGCTGAGGGACAGGGCCGATATTGACCTGTTGCACAGATAAGCTAGACTCAGGTTATCTGGAAACAGATGGAGATTTCTTTTCTCCACCCCTCCCCCGCCAGCGGCTTGCCCCAGGCAGATCTGGAGAAGTGAGCCACAGCAGAGCAGAAGGCTTGGGATGCTAGCACAGAGCTCCTCCTCAGGCTATAGCACCCCAAGGCACTGGCACTTGTCACAGGCCATCTGCCTCGGTGTGTTGGGGTAGTTTCCAATCTGCTTTCCTAAGGAACATTCCAAGAGTCCATGGGCTGCACTGGGACTATATAGGCCCAGGAGTTGCTGATTCTCAGCTTCAGGTTTTAAAAAATGCTGCTGATTTGACCAAATGTTAAGCCAGGGCTCACCCAGCTGCACAGAACAGGTTTGTGAGTTGATGTTGAAGCCCTGGCCCCTGCTGCTTCCAAGGAAAGGCTCTGTGGGCATGCCACTTAAGCTCTTGCAGCCTCAGATACCTGTTTGTATCTGAATCAAGTGGGAAGTTTCTAAGAGAAAGTGAGAATATGGCTCTGTAGGAGCTGGAAGAGGATATCAAGATCATCCTGGGAAGACAGAGAGTGAGGGGCCCAGGGAGCTCTCTAGAGGGTACAGGAGAGAGACAGAAGAAAAGTCTTGACTGAAGCAGGAGCGATCCTTGGTTCCAGGCATGAGTCATAGCAGAAGCCACCACAGGGGCACCCAGGTCAGACCTTTAGAAACTGTGCATCTGGTACTCTGTGGAGAGTAGATGGGGTAGCTGCAGTGGCTGAGGTGGTTGGCCCAATCACTGAACACCTCCTCGATGTCTGTGTGCCTGGGCTGTGTGGCAGGAGTGGGTGACGCAGACATGTCTGGCCCAAAGGAGCTCGTACCAAGTGGGAGAGAGACCCACTGAGGAAACAGAGTGGGATTAAGGAAGAGGCAGACAGCGACTAGGTGGGCCTGGCCAGAGTTGGGTGGAGGACTGTGCGGTCAGTGGAGGTCCAGATGGAAAGGCTGTGGTGCCCATCGACTGGGCAATGGGAGCTCCAAAAGTTTTTGAATAGATGATTAATATAATCAAAGCTCCTTTCAAAAGTAGGAATCATGGAACTGATTATATAACTGGTTACAGCATATGCTCCCATTTCACACAGAGGTGGGATGACTGCCAGGTGTCTGTTTGGTGGGGTGCTGCCTGGTTCCTGAGTTGCACTGAGGACTTTGAGTGCAAATCTTGAAGTGCTGCAGGGTCATGTCTGCTTAGAACTGTCAGCTTCATCTTCAGCCTACAGCAGATTCTTATGATGGTGAAAATCATTTCAACTGTCACCTTCACTAAATTCCAGTATTCTGAAAATCTTCTTTCCAAGGAGTATTTGTACAGATTTTCCAGGCACAGTGCCAGTGCTAAGGCAAGGCAGGGCAACAGTAATGAGCGATACCCCTGCAGCTCCTTATCCCTTGCCTCCCTGGCTGCCCACCTCACACTCGCTGCACATTTGGAACTGAGTAGGTAGAGCTACCCTGAGGCACAGGAGTCTGGAGGCAAGGAAGCCTGGCTTGTTATAGCCACAGCTCAGAGGGCCCAGGTGGATGGAGGAGCAGAACGTCCTGTGCTCAGTACCTCCCTCCCTCCTTGCTCACAGCAGGCTCCTTCCCTATCTGCCTTCCAAGCATCATCAACCCAGAAAGTCATGAGCTATATCCAGGGTCCTCAGAGTTGCTGTTTGTTATTTATCTGGTTTTTTAAAATTGGTTTAGAAGAAATGGACAAAACATTTGGGAACTACAGTTTGTAATTTGGCCCACATCTTAGTTTGGTGTTAAATAATAATAATAATTATGCACGGACACCGTCACCCAGGAGATTTTGGTCAGACTAACAGTGAAGCAAAATACCACCTCCACCCCCACACACACACGCACACACACTGTCACACACAGGTAGCTGACTGAGCAGGAGTGTCTGGGATAGCCATTGCAGAGCACGCAACAGTGTTCCACATCTGACTGGGAAGCCACAATGAGCCTCAGAGCCAGCAGAGGAGGAAATGAGGGGGAGAAGGCTGCACAGGTGTGGATTGTCTCCCTGTGTTTTAAGATAATGCTTAAACTATTCAAGGATGCATTGATGTGGGAATGAAAAAAGCATTGTCCATGTGCCCCATCATCTATCCTACCAGCCTGCAAGGTCTTCCTTTCTGGACTCGCTGGAGTTCCTAGCTTAGTGCTTAGCTCATTCGTTTCCTTTCCAGCCCCCACTTGCCCCCAGCCAACCCCACCTGCACTTTTCAGTAAAGAGCTGCTGGCTTCGTGCCTGAGAATTTAAACGGCAGCCAGCACCACCTTCCTCCCAAGTCCGGAGTATTGTGTTCCATAAGTGACTCAGGCGCTAGGGCAAGTCACAACTGTTGCTCCACTTGGGTCTCCTCTGTTCTCTGTTTTTCAGATGTCCCTCATGCCATTATCTAAAGTTGCTGTTACTCCTTGGACAGGGGGTATTGAACTTCAGAGTTCAGGGATTGAACTTCAGAGTTCAGCAGTGTAAGAAATTTATCCATTTTAACCTTATAGTTTCAGAGCTTAATTTGGCTGCCACAGTTTTACTTCAGTTGCATTGGAGTTTTGCAGGTTAGTTCCAATGCTTATAGGTAGTCTGTGTTTAAGATGTAGATTTGAAGAATGGCAGATGATTAAATGTCTGCCATATAAATGAAATTATGGCTTGGAGGCTGGGTCAAGATACACTAGTCTGGAATTATCAACAAGAGATTTGGTAGTGTTTTTCACACAAGTTCCCAGGTCACTGAACATTACAAGATCAATGCAATGGATTTGGAAGGTAGAGAGCAGGAAAGATTAGCTTCTCAGTGGGAAGACCCTTCTTTGGTGGATCCTGGTACTATTTGAGTAAGCCACATGATGGATGTGTAGTGTACATAAAGCACAGAGAACCAGATGAGCACAGGCGTGCACAGGTTTGCAGAATGTGACAAGAGAGAGGCCTCACCCAATCCCACCTGGCTGTTGTTAAGCCATTTCTTACTATCTGTGTAATTTCTACTCAGAGTCCAGGCAAGGGAACTAACTCATACAAATATTGAAATTTAAAAGTCTTACCGCATTTAGGAAAAGATCTAGAAAGATCAGAAAGGAATTTTGAGGATTCATTGATTCAACTCGTGTATATTATCAAGGAAGCCACAGATGCTCAAGAAAGCTCATAACATCCCCTGTTCTCTGCACCCCTAGACCTCTCCAGAAATGCTACCAAGAAGGAGATGAATCAGTGTTATATTTCCTCATAAGAAGAAAGTTGGAGGCAGTACCTGGCAGCATAGAGTAACAGGGCAGGAACAGCTACTAGCCCATGCTTGGGACACTGTGATAGCTGATAAGAATACAGGTTTGCCCCTAGGTAGTATGGATTGGAAACCCAATTCTGTCTTCATTTGGCTTTGTGGTCACAGATATGTCCACTAAAAGCCTCACCTGTTACCTAAAAGACAGAGAGTCTACAACATACTTCCGAGGGCTGCTGTTGGGATTGCATCCCCCTCCTCTGGGTACCACAGCTCCTCCCTGGATCATGTATTTGAACTGAGCTGAATTAACTGTGATAGTGTATGTAGTGCTTGCTTCAGGAGCACATATACTAATTGTATATAAAGCCCTTGACTGAGCTTGATCCAGAGGTTCCCTACCCATCTTTTGGACCTCAAATTTGAGTCCCAAAATATATACAAGCCATGGCTCCTCCTCTCTCCAGGTCTTAACAGGAGGATACTGATAGTGATGATGGTGATAATGGTGAAGATGGTGGTGGTGGTGGTGGAGATGATGATAATGATGATGGGGGGGTTGATGTTTATGATGTGATGATAATGATGGTGATGATGGTGATGGTAACGGTGGTAGTGATGGCAGTGATGATGATAATGATGGTCATTATGATGTGGTGGTAATGGTGATGAGATGGTGGTAGTGGTGATGATGGTGATGGTGAGAACAATAACAATGGCGATGATGATGATGGTAATGATGATGATGGCAGTGGTGATGGTGCTAGTGTTTGTGAAGATGATAATGAGGGTGATAATGTGAAACTTCAAGGGACTAAGTCTTTCTCCCCACGAAGTTTCAGTTCAGATAAGCCATGTAGCTTGTGTGTTGGCCGCAGCATGATGTCCAGCATTGTGTCCTGTCATTATTTTAGGCTACTTTGGTGGAGAGGGAAGCTCTGACACAAGTTATGACCAGTAAAGGGACAGAGAACTGATGTGCTATGTACCACTGTCATGTCATGCTAACACAAGGGCCAAGAGCTAGACAGAAACATGATGTGATTTCATTTGTCTAGAGAGCAATGTCCTGTCAACCTCTTGATGTTCTTTTTTATTTTTTGGAAGCTAAAAAGCAAAAAAGAAGAAAATGCTGCTACCATGAAGAATGCCAAAGCAGATGCATCCGTTGCATAGCATTTTTCTGCCATTGGTACTACTTTACCCTTGACTGTAGACGTACCTGCTAGACTGGAGTGGCCAGCCAGCCTCTCCTAGGAACAGACGTTACCGCGGCTTCTAAGACACTTGCCTTCTTCCCGCCCATTACAGCATTTGGCCACTTACAAGTGCCAGACCACACCGAGCTGCAGCGTTACAGGAGGGAAGGAGGCCAAATGTAGAGGGAAGGGACCTCAGCTTTGAGTCAGGCTGGTTCGAACAATCAGATCCACCGTCACAACCTGCATGACTTTGGGTAACTTGTCTCTGAGTGTTCCTTGAGCTTCAGGTTCTCGTATGTAAAACTGGAGATAATAATGCCTATTTAGATGGATGGCCTTCAGCATAGGGAATGCACATCACCCCACCTAGAGGCTGGCCCCTGGGCAGCGCTGAGGTTGCGGCTGAATAACCAGTCCTTTGGTGTTGGCTGTCGGTCCTTGTCAGTGCCTCCCTTTCTTCTCATAGCATATTTGTTTTGGTTATTTCATTTCTATTTGAGGCACAAGGTAAAGAGGCTTATCTGTACCTGCATCTTCTCCTATTATTTCATTATATTACCTTCCACACACACTTTCTTAATAAAGGAATGGGTAGTCAGTGCTAAAATGAATCACGGGAAATTGCTATGCCTGATTTGTTTTTCAATACTGGGGCAGTGACAGTATTGCACCAACCTATATCTCTAGTCCCCTGCCTTTTCTGGTGTTTCTGCAAATTGTATTCTTATACTTTCTGGACCTTACTTTTTATTTTGAGACAATGTCTCACTACATTGCCCGTGCTGGCCTTAACCTGTGATCTTCTTGCTTCAGCCTCTTGCAGGCTTTCTACCTCAGCCTTTCAAAGAGCTGGGATAACAGAAGTGTGAGCACATCCTTTTATACAGCCTGTATCTATTCACAAGCTTCATAAAGTCAGCGTCCACTTCACTACAGTGCATCTATCGCAAGCAGAAGCCAGAACACATGGGCTCACGTGCACAGTCCCCTCGGGCCAGTCCTTCCCACCACCTGCTCCCCAACCAGCTGCAGGTCTGGTGCTGAAAGATAGAGAGGGGAGGATCTCTAGCTGGGAGTCTCTGAGAATTTCTTATATGTTTTCCAGCCTGAGTCATCAAGCTCCAAGAAAGACCCCCCAACTTTTAAGGCATTCCCTGTTCATAGCTGGTAAACTTGGCCTTGGAAAGCTCTTATTTTACTTCATTAGAGTACACACTGGCTTCATGGCCACATCCCATTCTGTCTGGCTGCATTTGTCACAAGTGATGAAAATCCGATTGGCCAGAATAAGCTGCTTTTTCTGATGCTTGTGCAAATTCTATTCTCAAGCTTCCTGGACCTTTTAAAATAGAATTATAGTAATTACATTTACCTCCTTGGCTGTTTTCTACTTTAAGGGAGAGAAAACAAATATGATTTATGCACTTAATGTAACATTCAGGAGTGCATCAGGATCATTTCACGCTGTTCTTTCCTAAGTGCCTTATTTTGTGACACTTACATTTAATGAGTTACTTTCAATAGTACGTACATTATTAATTTATAACATAAAACAAATTAAAAGCCCTGGAAAACTAAGGCACCGTTGTTGCAAGAATACATCATTAGAACCATTATAGAGCATTATTTTGCCACACATTACTCTAGGGGAGGAAACGGAAGAGAATTTTTTCAAAGAAAGGTTTTAAGCACTTCGCCAACAAGATGGGAACAGGCTGGTTAATATTTTATTATGACTTAGTGTGGGGGCGGGTCTCTCAAATGCTTAGTGGCTATTTTTTTTAAATTTGGTTTTATTAAAGGTGGATGGAAGTGTGTTTAAACCCACCCGAGGGAGTGCCACATTTTTTGGTGATGTTTTCTCCCTTGTACTGAGCAGAGGGAATTGACGGGGTGGACTCACATGCACATTCATCTTGCAGAGTTGTTTGCGGACATCTGCAAGACTTAATAGACATTTCCTAGAGAGGAGGATTGGGGCCATCTAGACTTTCTGGTCAAATTCCTAACTCTCAGGAGTCCTAAGCAAGCCACTAGTGTCCTGTGGGGCAATGGCAGTGCAAAGCAAACCGAGGCAGGGATGGCAAATTCAGAGTATAGCGGCCAAGATTCTGCTTCCTGGGGGAAGGGGGCTCAAGGTAGGGTGCTGTAGGGAGGCGCTCTCTAGCAAGGGACTCCTCAATCTCTAAGGGGCCAGGTAACTTCTCTCCAAAGTCACTTGTGCCATTCCAGGCAGATAAGAAGCACGTGTGCATTTCCCATGCTCCTCTCTCTGCAGCACTGGCTACACACAGGGTCCCTAGGATCTTTCAGGGGAAAATGAAAGGAGAGTTAACGAAGCATAAAATGCCACCACTCAACCAAAGATGTGAGTCACAACCAAACTTCTGTGTGCCAAGCCTCTGAACGTGGGAGTTTGACAAGGCAGCAGTATCACAATAACACACATCTCCATCCACCCTACCCCAGCCCCAAATTGGGGTCAGCCTGAGAGCCTACACCCTCAAGTATGTGCACTTAGACGTTCTCACTTTGCAAGAGCTTCTATGAGGCTTTAGTTTTCTTCTGAATATAATAACAGCTTTAAAAGAATACCTGGACAGAAAACGGCCTCCTTTTAATACCATGCTGATAGGGATTATATCAGTCTTGCTCACCTGCACATTCCCAGCACCAAACACTTAGCTCTGTAGGATGCTGGTGTCGGTGAGGGGTGCCCTCTTCACGCTTGTGTTCACAGCAGACCTGCTGAGATGTGGCTGGGCAGGTGTTCCCCATGGGCTGTGCTGCAGCAGACACTGAGCTGCTCATCTACCATCCAGAGCAGCAACTGATCCAATGCCCAAAGGGCTCTTGCATTATACAGCAGTTTTAGAAAAAGAAGTGTTCGATGAACAAATATTTTAAAAATCAGCCAGATTTGAAATCAGTAGACTCCAGCACAGAGATATGTGCTGCACCCTCTGATTGAAGGGAGCATGGCAGCCTGTCCTCAGGGCGTCTCAGTGCCACCTTTGTATTAGCTGGATTTTCACACACTCTCGAACTACACACTCACTGCATCCAGGAAGAGAGGAATGTAAGGGAATTGTGCCTTTTAGGGCCTTAAAGCCTTGCTGGCATTCTAACCTGCCAGAGGAGCTGACGTTTTACATCTGCTGCAGTTACTGTTGCTGTTTAATGAGCTCTCCTGAATCTTGACGGTGTAAACAGCTTTTTGTTGGCATTGGGGGTACTGGTGTCTGCAGCCAAGCTGAGCTGGGTAGGGTATAGACAGTGGGGGCTAGAATCCGTCACCAGGGCCTGTTCCCGCAGTGTCTACTGGTTACCACTGGCTGTCACCTGCTGGAGCCTTCCACCTGGTGGCCCAGGCAGTCACACTGCTTTCATGGTGGCTCAGGCCCAATTCATGTGATGCAGTGGACACAGCATGGGTGTCCTGTCCCTTCTGGAATCTAGCCTTACAACTTGCATCACATCGCCCCCACTGTACCCCGCATCAAGGCAGTCCATGGCCCTGCCCAATTCCAAAGGGAAAGGGGATGTGAGCCCACCTCTTGACTGGAGGGTGGTGAGATCATCTTGTGGTAAAGCAGTGGCCACCATCTTTGGGAATACCATCTGCCACAACATCAGAAGCAAAGATGCCATGTAGGGACAGCAGTGCTGGCCTCAGTCAGCAGGAGGTGTCCTAGGCCTCGAGAGGTGTTGCAGCTGGAGGCCTGGGGATAAGCAGCTCAGGTGGAACCTTCCACCGGGTCCCCAGAGAGCCTTTCTGTAGTGTGGGCAGTGGGGAGTTGGGGTTCCAGTGTTCCACTGGAGCTGCTGGGTGTGGCCATCCAGATGCCCCCCTCCCTCGTGTCTCCCGGCCAGACCTGGGCTCCAGCACCCTTGAGGCTTTGCCGGTGGCCCTTGCACTCTCCTTCTCTGAGAGGTAAGCCTTTTATCAGTAAAACAGAAAATAAAATCAACCTGAGTGGAGAAAACTAATAAAAGTAGCAATAAATTATTCAGAGAGCAGAAGACTGCAGTGGGGCTACCAGATAAGAGCAAGGCAGGATGTGTCCCACTGTCCCTTATCTAAGCATCTTCCTTGATGACTTTTTCCTTCTAAATAGGTGAGTTATTTTTATGCAGATAGTGTCCAAGAATTGCAGTAATTCAGGCTGCCAGTAACCCAAGACACATCACTTATAGCCCAAGTCATGTCCTTTCACACGCTGAGCTAGCTGTCTGCAGACCCAGCCTTAGTAACAGCCACACAAAAGGCACAAGTGGGCCATGCGATGCACACAGGCACCCGGGGCAGAAGTGGTGAGGACAGCCAAGCAGAGAGCCACTGTGCTCCTTGGGCCGGGCATCCTGAGAGCGGGAGACTCCGCTGCGGTTGGTCCCCCTCAGGGGATACAGGGCAGCAGCAAAGCCAGGCGAGACAGGCACTGTCCAGGGATCCCAGCAGGGCATAGAGGAGGCAGCAGACACCGCAGTGCAATAGCCATAGAGGAATGAAGTGCCACAAGCAAACCCACGTCCTGGTCACCAGTTTATGCAGCCAGAAACCAAGATACAAACCCAAACAGGAGGTGATGGGGACAGTAGTGATTGTTTCTTAACCAGTTCCAAGGCCAGATCACCAAGTCAGGAGGGCAGCCTGGGTGCTGAATATGTGAAACAAAAACAAGAAGGAAAGTGAAAGTCCCTGTGCGCATGCACTCTGTGTGTGTGTGTGTGTGAAATACAGAAATGTGTTTAAACTTTATTAACAGATGGTGCAATTAGTTAATTGGTTAGCTGGTTGTTAATTGGCTGGTTTGTTGACTAGTTCATTTTTGCTTTGGGGAGTGTTGAGCAGAGGAACATTCTTCCAATTAAAAAAAAAAAAATCACATGGGAAAGGCATGTGGGAAAAAAGAGAAATCCAGCTGCCCTGGTTGTGTTTGTAAAGCCCTGATTTTCTCAGTTGTGCTTCTGAGCCTCTTCTTCAGAGGGTACACCCTGGCAGTTAGGTCTTCTTACCTCCAGCACCTCACAGTCAGCTGGAATGCAAACCCTGATTCTTGTCATTAGAGCAAACAGGCTGTCTTCCCACACCCTGGCTGTCCAGCATGGCGGACCCCACTCGGAACAAGGCCAGGCGAGCAGCCCAGGCCTGTTGGGCCAGAGCTGCTGTGATCAAGAGGAGCAAAAGGCTCAAGTGCTCTGAGAAACCTCAGCCTTGTGCCCCGTGGGAAGCAGCAGTGCGTACCTGGTGAAGTCCCTCAGATCTGCAAGGGATCGCGGATGAGCACAGCACTGTGATCCTCCTGGCAGTGGCACGCCAGGCGTCCTGTCCACTAGGACCTGAGTCACCTCCTCCATCTGCCGTTTCTCCTTTTCCAAGAGTTTAGCATTGCCCTCCTTAGCTGGTGTCATCCTCACCCTCAGCTCTGGCATGGGAGCTCATTTTTTCATCCTATTTACTTCTTCCTCTTCGATATCTTCTTTAATTTTTTCTCTGTCCCTTATTGAAGCTTCCATCCTCCCTTATGAGAAAACAGAATTCCTCACATGCTCCCTATTCTCCATCAGGGATGCTAGGCAGAGCATACCAACAGCTCCAGAGGGGCCATGCCAGAGCAAGGGGACATTGTGACATCATGCCCATTGCTGGGGGCTTCTGTCAGCTAAACTGTGGTCCTCTCATAAGTCTCTAATCTTCTTTCGGATAATTTGTATACTCAAGAGATGAAGGAAATAACAAGGCGTGGCATTACTTTACTAATAATGGAAGTCCTTAGTGAAGGTAATGGGGACAACAGAGAGAGTGACTGTTACATCCTGATGTTTAAGAGTGGAAATTGCATGGTAAGTGGACATAGGGAGGTTTTAAATTAAGAAGTCTCTTGAGTTTGACCCTTTGGCCAAATAGATGATGATGACAACAACAACCAGGTAGAAATTATATGGAAGGGAAGAACTCATTTACAAGCTCAACAAAAAAATTTAAATTGCAGAGCAAACATAATAAAAATTTATGGGACCATATGAAGAAACCTCTAAATCTCCTGAGACCCTACAACGTAAGAATGCCGGTCCTCCCTATGCACATGTGTAATTGAATGCTATCCCATGAAAATATCAGAAATTTTGTTTTAGGAAGTGGACAAGAAAACCCTAAAAAAGAAGAGCAATAAGGGAGACTTGGCTGTTCTAGAGATTCAAGTAAATCCTAAACCTCAGTGGTTAAAGTAGCATGATCCAGGGAATATGCAGACAAGAGACCAGCAGACATTCAGTGACATGCCTCAACACACAGAGAGTACATGGTAAAAAAAAATTCTCATAGATACTGTGAAAGGGGAAGAAATTGTTCAAAAGGAAAAAGGAACTAGGATGGGAGAAAGGGCAAAGAAAAAAAGGGAAAGGAAAATAAAATGAAAATTAGTTATACTACTAGTGTCTCTTAGTTCATTGAAAAGAAATGTTTGTGCTAATATCAATTGTAGAATTTTTATGCCCGTATTTTGTACTCTGAGTAACTACTTTAAAGATAACAGTATGAAATTTATTAACTGTTATTCTCCTATTATTTTGTTATGAAACTTTTACTTTAATCCACAAAATTAAAAAAATTCTTGTGTCAGCAAAGGAAAGATGACCCATTTAGCAAGTGACATTGAGATAGCTGAGAATCCATTTAGAAAAAAATGAATTTAGTTCATGCTTCCTACTATAAACCTAGATAAATTCCACATAGAATCTTGGTGCTAAATATGAAATATTATGAATACTAGATTAAATGTACTATAATTCTTTTATAACCTGTCTCATTATGGTAAAAAGCCTAGAAGTCATCAAACAAAATATTAGAAATTAAGCCATGCATAGTGGCGCACACTTATAATCCTGCACTCTGGGAAGTTGAGGCAAGAGGATCATATCAACCCCAGCCTGGGAAATGTAATGACTTAGCAGGACCCAGTCTCAAAATACTAAAGCAAGAGCTGGGATGTAGCTCAGTTCAAAGGCCCTGGGTTCAATCTTTGGGAGAGAGAGAGAGAGAGAGAGAGAGAGAGAGAGAGAGAGAGAGAGAGAGAGATTAAACTATACTTTTTTACAACCTTAAAGATTAATCATTCCAAAGCCAAGTAAAGGGAAATACAAATCTAAAAACTTGAAAAGATATTTACAATTCATATGGTAGATAAAGAATTGATGTAATGATAAAAAGCTATCATAATCACTATAAAAACAGTTACCAGCTCAATAGGGAAGTATTTAAAGTGTGTGAACAGGTGGCTCATAGGCAAGAACGTTGAAATGGCTCGTGCAGGTACAAAAATATGCTTACTGTCATGTGTATGAGAACAATGTGAATTAGAGCGTATGTATTCACTGTCAAATGGACAAAAAGATAAGTGAAATGATAGTTTGCTCATATGCAATGTCTGTCACACTGAGAAGAGATAATTACTGACTTGCATGACTGGGAGCATGTTGGAAAGCTTTATGTAGGATAGTCTAGACCAGTGGTGACCAACCTATGGCACCCAAACCACAGTGAGCATGCAGAGCGCTCTCTTTCAGCACACAAGCCAAGTATATGAATTGTTTTTTCTAAACTAAAACCTCAGTATTCAGGTTTAATGGCAGTGTTAGCACTTCGTGATAAACAAGTGGGTTTTGGGTTACAGTTTGGGTTGCACTCAGTGTCTAAACAGTTTGCCCTCACTGGTCTAGATTGTAGCACCTATCACAATCACAAAGGTATATCCACACTGACCTAGTACCTTCACTCCCAAGAGTTTAATTAGAGGATGTAGCACCAAGCACGGATCATGAAATTTGAAGAGCTCCTACAGCTTTGTTTGTAATTAGCTCCTGCAGCTTTGTTTGTATTTAGCTAAAGATGAGAACAACCTAAAATATTCATACCTCTGGCGTAAACTATTAGCATCAGCTGTAAATAAAATAGCAAGTGCATACACAATGAGAAAGACACCCCCCTCAAGAAATATTATTCTGTGAGAAAGCAAGGTATAGAACCATTTGTATTCTTGTAAAAAATAAAAGGAACCAGGAATAAAGAATAGATAGTTGGATAGTTTTGCTTAGATATTCATTTAGAAATAAGAAACTCAAACCAGTCATTGCCTAAAAGTAGGAAAAGAAAAAATAGTTGGATGTGTAATACTCTTAAAAAGTGATACATAATTTTTAAAAATTTAAACAACTAAATGAATGAAGGGCAGCTTTAAAAAGAGAGAACACAAAGCATCAGAGCACCATCCAGGGTGCTTTCTGCTGAGCCATTTTGCAAAAGCACACATAGGAAATGGAAGGACAGGCATGTCACCAAAGCTGGATGCCAGATAGGGGTGAGAACAACTCCCTAGAAGATGCCAAGGGGGAAGGACTGCCTCTCTGTCACTTTGAGTGCGAGCCTAACAAGAAAGGACAGCATCCCCTCTGGGGAAGATGGTGGGTGCTAGTTGGCGACAGACAAAAAGGAGAGCTGCCCTCTGTCGTGTGCCTACTCCTCATGGGCATCTCCCAAGCTTGGCTCATGCTGGAACCTCTGAGTTTCACCCATTTGCAAAACCAGGCCAACTGCATTGCCAGGGGCACAGGTAATGCCTCTGGGTTCACAGGTGTGCACAAAGGCAGCCTTGGTTTCCTTTGGCTTACCAACCTCAAATATTGCATTTGGCTTGTCCGTGTTCTGGCAGGGTGATTTGTCCCTTTTGCCAGTGGCCACTGCAGGGCCTCTGCACACCCTAGCATGCTGTATCCCTGAATAGTGTTCACACTGCTATATTCTCAAGACCTGTCTGGAAACCTTTTCAAAAACTGTCTCAAAATCTTGAACTGCTGCGCCAGATCTGCCCAACCAACCAAGGGGACCTCAGACATACCTTTGCTTCTTCTTTCCAGAAGCCACCTGCAGTACAGATGTGGGTCTTACCCTTCTAAAGCCAGATCACTAGAGAGAAGGGTCACCATCTTCTCCATCCAAAAAAGGATAGTGTTCAAATAGGGTAAAGGAAAAGAAGCACAGACTTCACGAAGGAGGAGTTATAGCCTCAGGAAGGAGACAAGGCAGAAGCGCACTTAGCCCCTTCTCATATCTGCAGATCTTCATGCACAAAAAGGCTTGCAAATGTGAGGATGAAAGGCACTGGGAAGAAAAAAGAAAGATTTTGGAAGATCATTTCTTGGTTTTCTAAGTGGTTGGAGAAAACACTGTCAGCCGAGTAGGCATAACATTGACTCACTGCAAAACTCATGAATGAGTATTAACCAGTTGATGAGAACCTGATAAAGAAATGTGTCAGCTGGAAGCCAGCATGGTTCATTTATTTTTTTAAAAAAAAAAAAACCAAACCAATCAGCTGAGAAATCTTTGTCAACATGTTTTTGTTCATCATTGTCAGCCTGGAAGGAGACATCCAGTATTCACTACCAAACGCGTCCTTTGGTTCTCTTCTATTTGTTTGCAACTGAGACATACAGATGTGATCAAGGGTTTTGTTATCCCATAATAACTTGTTTTATATAATGTTTTAAAATGTCATTGCTAATTTGAAGCTTCTCTCTGTGAAAGATATTGTTTAGAGAATGAAAAGACAAGCCACAGTAGGGGAGAAAATACGTGCACAAGATCTGATAAAAGACACATCCAGAATGTACAAAGAACTGTTAGAATTCAACTACTGGAAAGTGGGCAAATGATGTGAAAGGGTACCTCACCAATGAAACATATAGATGATAAAAAAATGTGAAAATAATGTGTCGCATCATGTGTCATCAAAGAACTGCAAATTAAACACCAGCGAGATACCACTACCTACCTATAAAAACAGCCAGCATTCAAACTATAACGCCAAAGGCTGGTGAGGCTGTGAGACAATAGGAGCTGTCGTTTCTTGCTGGTGAGTGATAAGCTGGTGTAGACACTGTGGAAGACAGTTTCATACCAAACACACTCTTACTGGATCATCCAGCAACTGCACTTACTGGTGTTCACCCAAGTGAGCTGGAAACATCCACACAATAACCTATGTATGGATGTTTATAACCGATTTATGCATAATGATCAAAAGTCAGAGGCAACAGAAATGTCCTTGCAGGACACAGGGGCACCGTAAGTGCATACTGCCAAATGGAGAAAGCCAGTGTGAAAAGGCTGCATAGTGACTTTCTGCTTCAGCTACAGTCTGGAAAAGGCAAAACTAGAGCCAGGAAAAGATCAGTGGTTACCAGGGCCCCAAAAGACTTGAGGTAGAGGAATGACTCCATGGAGCATAGGGGACTGAAACTAGGAGGGCAGTGAAGCCCTTCCGTGTGATGCTGTAATCATAGGTACATAACATGCATTTATTATAAACAAAACAAAACCAAAGCCCAGCATGGTGGTGCACACCTGTAATCGCAGCACTGTGGGAGGCTGAAGCAGGAAGATCACAAGTTCGAGCCCAAATAGTGCAATTCTGCAACTTAACAAGATCTTGTCTCAAAATATAAAATTTAAAGAGGAATGGAGATATAGCTCAGTGCACAGGCACTGGGTTCAATCCCCAGTACTGAGAAAAACAGCCCCCGCAACACACATAAAATTAGAATACAAATTATGGAATGAACCCCAATTTGAACTTTAGTTGACAGTAACAGGTCTTGCTGATTCGTCACTTGTAACAAGTGTAGCACATGAATGCAAAGTATTAATAATGGAGAGGTGGAATCTATGGGAACTCTGGACTTTTGGCTCACTTTCCCTGTAAATCTCACTTTTCCTATAAACCTATAAAACTTCTCTAAAAATAAAAATTTACTAACTTGTAATGTTGAGATTAAGAGTGGGAAGATACTCTGTGGAAATGTCCTTGGAAATGAAACTAAAAATTGTGAAGATAAGCTTTTTAAAAATTTATTTTATAAATGTAATGAAGAATTCTTATAATGAATAAGCAAACTGAGTACCTCTTTGGGGTGATGGAAATGTTCTGTTTCTTAATTGTGATGGTGTCATGGTTGTGCAAATTTGTCAAAAGTCGTGGATGCTTATAATTTAAAGCATGTGCACTTATTGTATGTGAATTATGCTTTAATAAAATTAAATTTTAAGCACCCTGAGAGATTTGGGGAGATAATTTTCATGCCGGAGTCATGACAGCACAAAATACCATCCTTCACTTCCTGCTTGGCTTTTACTTTATGATCCCAAAGAGAATTATTTTTATAAACTATTAGTGAACTTCAGCAGTTGATCTAAAGTCTCCTCTAAATCCTTTAATATTCAGACCATTCTCCTTTAAACCCCTTTGAAAGCACCACTCTTCTTGCCCGCCTCTTCTTTAGTTGGTAACTGCTAAATCTGGTCAGTGGCTTGTGCATCATTTAAATGGTTCTCTCATTTTTGGCAAGGTCTGCCGTTCACTCTCCAACAAATTACCATGCATTTGCCCTCAGCAAAAGGAGATGAAAGTGATGCTAAATGATGAACATCAATGCTAGTAGTGAAAGTGGAGAGATGTTTGAGTAGGAATACCTTTTTTTTTCTTTTTCAGTGGTAGGGATCCAGCCGAGGGCCTTGTGCATGCCAGGGACATGCTCTACCATTGAGCTACACACACCTGCAGCCCCTGAGTACTTTTCTATTGCATTGTGGCCGGCTCATTAGGGAACATTTGGGACAACTTTATGTTAAGGTGATTTCTGTTTTCTTCTAGAACTTTGTAACTACAGAGATTCCAATAATAAAGTTATAGGAATTCCTTAGAGAAGGAGATGCATTTTTAAAATCCAATATGCAGATGAAACCAAGCTCCACTAGCAGCTAATACTGTAGATCATCCTATCAAAAATACATTGTTAAATGATCAGCTTGAGCCAATCCAGAAAGATTTAGATGATTGCAATTAATGCATATATGCATCCCTACTGAAGGTTGAAATGCTAATTACACATGTGCAGGGTAGTTTGGACTGTGACTTGCCTTCAGTACTAGCAGGAAAGGTCTTGGGTTCATTCATGTCCAGATCAGGATGCATTAGCAGCATCAGACAGCTGCTGAATAAGTTATTGCAACTATCATTCTTGTGTGTGTGTGTGTGTGTGTGTATGTGTGTGATTGGGGGAGGAGTTCCTAGAGATTGAACCCAGGGACACTCTACCACTAAGCTACACACCCCAGGCCTTTTTTTTATTTTTGAGACAGAGTCTCACTGAGTTGCACAGGCTGGCTTTGAACTGGTACTCCTTCGCCATCCCCGGCTGTTATCCTCACACCATGCCCTTGTCTGGGCTCAGGTACACTGCCCTGACTCGTAGGGATGCATCACACTGTGACCTGCCCTGATGTGATCACGTGGGATAATGCCACTTATTCCGAGCTCCACCCTCTAGAAGAGTGTTAACAAGTATAGTGTCTGGAGGAAAGGGTCTGTGATAACTGGGGAGGGGGATATTAAAAGCCACTGCATATGAAGAAGAGTAGAGAGAACTGTGACTGTTCACCCCAAGCAAGCAAGACCAGAGCGCCTAATGCCCATCTTCAGGCCTTCACAGTGGACATAGGAGAGTTCTAACATGTTTCCGTCAGACAAGTGACCTCCAAGAGTCCTTCCCCTGGGGAGATTTCAGTTCCTAGGGCTGTGTTAAATTTTCACTTGAAAGGTACTTTACTTCTTCCTGCAGGATACTGCATAAGACTTACACAAAAGTGTGGCATTGACAGTCAGGGGCAAGATAGTTGCTTCTCACCTTGCATTAGCTGATTGAAACCAACAATAAAAAGAAATGGTAAGAGAGTTTCTCTTGAGTCTTCACTACCTCCTGCCAGGTAGGGCTGCTGTGCACAGCTTTGGACGCCTCTCCAGTGCAGCCAGCTGTGCTCACTGCTGTGGGGTGAGGTGCTCCAGAGTAAAGAAGCAGTCTCTTGCCCGGCACGATGGCACACACCTGTAATCCCAGCACTCTGGGAAGCTGATATGATAAGATTCCAAGTTCAAGCAAGCCCAGGCAGCTTAGCAACTTTGTGAAACCTTGTCTCAAAAAAGTGGGGGACCGGGCTGGAGAGGTAGCTCTCTACAAAGACTCTGTCCCCAGTGCCACAAAATCCCCAGTACCACAAAAGGGAAGGAAGGGAAAGGAAGGAAAGGAAAGGAAAGGAAAGGAAAGGAAAGGAAAGGAAAGGAAAGGAAAGGAAAAGGAAGGAAAGGAAGGAAGGAAGGAAGGAAGGAAGGAAGGAAGGAAGGAAGGAAGGAAGGAAAAGAAAAGGAAGGGAAAAGGAAGGGAAAGGAAAGGATAGGAAGGGAAGGGGCAAAGGGAAAGGGGAAAGGGGAAACTCTTCCAATTCATACCATCACCATTGTTGAGGCAGGACTATTCTCTAGCGGACTGTTTTGTCCACTGATGGTTGTGTCTCTAACAGGCTGCGCTATCCAGTGCTATGTTTGTTTAGATACTGATGCCTTTAACCACAGCTTCAATATCACTAAACCACAGTGAAACCACAGTTTCAATATCACTAAATCACCTTTATTCAGGCCCTTGCAGTTGAAAATTGCAAGTCAATTTTGACAGATTGACTTACAGTTTTGGAGCTACTCCTGAAGAAAAGCTTTCCTAAGGAAATGGATAAAGTACAAAAGGTTGAGTTTGTTGTTTAACCTCTAGATTGTTTTTTAAAAACCAAATTTTAAAATCATTTTGAAGCATTCATCTACTTAAAGTTAGTTGGTGTGATCGTCAAATGTTCCGCTTCTGCACATCAGGCTCCTAAGGATTGGTTCCTGTGTCTCAAAAGAGTACTAAGTTTAGTGTGTGGAAGAATCACGCAGAGACCTGGTTAAATGCTGATTCCAAGGTTGCACCTCCAGACACTCAGATTTCTTCTGCCCAGGACTCTGCATTTGTAACAAGCACCCCAGGGCATTCTCCACTGGTGAAAGGCTGCTATGGACACAGAATGTGCCCTTCTGTTCTTGGTTACATTCTCACTGTAAGAAAGAACATTTGCCAGCATAGACCAAAGGTTGGAGTTTCACCTTGTAACTCAACAGAGAAGGCGGGAGATAAAGCTCAGTGGCACAAGCACTTGCCTGGCAAGTGCAAGATCCTGAGTTTGATTCCTGATACCAAAAAAAAAAAAAAAAAAGTAACTCAACAGAGACTTCAGTAATGGCCTTGTGGTGTGTGGAATTCAAATCTCTGAGTACCATGATAGTTTGCTCAGCTTTATGGAGCTTCCTCTTTCTTACCTATAGATGGAGGACAGCAATCTCTTTAAAATTCTTTGACAGCATAATGGTTGTACATATTTATGAGGTCCAATATGATGATTTAATTCATGTGAAAAATGAAATCAAGGTCATTAGATATCACCTTCAACTTGTTTCTTTATGGCGAATCTGTTTTCAGGTGGACAGTGCATCATCACTAACTGTATTTACCCTACTGCGGCATAGACACCAGAACTTATTCCTGCTCCCAAATCACAATATCATTCCTACTGACCAACCCCTCCGCATCCCCCACCTCTCCTCTCCCAGCCTCTGCTAACCACAACTCTGTTCTCAACTTTTATGAGGCCAGTTGTTTTAGATTTCCCATATAAGTGAGAAGGGAGTGTTTATCTTTCTGTGCCTTTTTCACCTAACATTATGGGGAG
This sequence comes from Chinchilla lanigera, assembly GCF_000276665.1. NCBI lineage: Eukaryota > Metazoa > Chordata > Mammalia > Rodentia > Chinchillidae > Chinchilla > Chinchilla lanigera. The sequence continues at coordinate 5,401,092 of NW_004955492.1, read as the reverse complement.
GGGGACCTGCAGGTTCTTCCATGTTGTCTCAAATAATTGGGCTTCATTCTTATTTACTGCTGAGTGTGACATGGACCCCATTCTCTCTATCCATTCATCTGCTGATGGACCTTTAAGTTAATGCCATATCCTGGCTATTGTAGGTAGTGCTGTAGTGAATGTGGGAGAGCAAGTGTCTTTTCAGCTTACTGATTTCATTTCCCTTGGATACGTACCCAGTAGTGGTGTTACCGACCCCATGGGTCCCATGCTGTCCATCAGAAGAATCAGAGAGAAGCATCTCGACTCCTTATTCTCATGATTGAGTGTGAAGGAGGCAGCATGTGGGATGCAAAGCTTCAGGCTGACTCAAAATTAAAGGACTAAGGCACACAGTTTGTAGGGCATCTGTGGGGTGGGCAGCGATCTGCTTTCTTGGTGTCAGTGCATGTGGAGGTGGCACTTTAGTTGCACCTACACTCTCCTTCATTATCTCTCTTCATGGGATGCATCTTAGGTCTCCACCTCAGGATGTGATTTTTACTATGTTAATAAAGGTACTAGAGGTTAGATTAGTGACTACTCCACACTTGCTTGGTCCCTTGGCACCTGGAATTCCTTCTTTATCATCTGTGAAGGTTTGTAATTAGATTTTGGAGCAGGGCAGATCCCCTGACTCAGTGAGTTTGATCTTAATGATTAATTTTTCTTGACCCTGGCTTCTTGGCATCCCCACTGATCACAATATTTGAAGGCTGAGCTGACTCCCAGCTTGCTCACCAGTCAGTAGTTTTGTAAGCTTAAAGAAAGTTCTACCTTTTAATTGCCACTTTTTGGTATATCTGTTAACCCCATAAGACTGAAAGGTAGCTTAGCTGTCTCAGTGGGACTGCAGGGTCATATGGCAGATCTGTTTGACTTTGTGAGGCCCCTCCATACTATTTCCCATAATGAATGTGCTGATGTACTTTCCCACCATTTTGTGAGAGTTCCCCATACTCTGTGCCTTCACTAGCATTTGTTATTTTTTGTCTTTTTCATTATAGCCGTTGTAACTTGAGTGAGATGATCTCTCACTGTGGTTTTGACCTGGATTTGTGTGAAAATTAGCAATCTTGACATTTTTAATATATTTGTTGGCTATTTATATATGTTCATTTGAGAGGAGTCTGTTCAGGTCTTTATTCTGTTTCTAAATTGGATTATCCCTGTAAGTTCTGGATAGTATCCCTTTGTCAGATGTATGGTTTTCAAATATTTCTTCCCATTCTGCATGTTATTCTTAGCTCTGTTGATTCTTTCTTTAGCTGTGCAAAATCTGTTTAATTTGATGTAATCCCATTTATTATGTTTTGTTTTTGTTGCCTGTACTTTTTGAGTTTTACCCAAAAATTCTTTGTCCAGACCAATGTCCTGAAGCATTTCTTCTGGTTTTACTGGTAGTTTCATAGTTTCCAATCTCACATTTAACTCTTTAATCTATTTTGAGTCCTATTTTGTATATGGTGAGGGATAGGAGTCTAGTTTCATTCTTCTGCATGTGATGTCCAGTTTTCCCAGCACTACTTATTGAAACAACTGTCATTTCCCCCACTGTGTATTCTTGTCTCTTTTGTCAAAAATCAGTTGGCTGTAAATGTATGTGGCTATTTCTGGCCCCTCCTTTCTGTTCCATTGGTTTGTGTGCCTGTTTTTATGCTAACACCATGCTGTTTTAGTTATTATGTAGCTTTACGGTACATCTTGAAGTTAAGTACTGTACTATGATGTCTCCAACTTTGTTCTTTTTGCTCAAAATCTCTTTGGCTATTGAGAGCCTTTGTGATTCTACACATATTTTAAGTGTTTTTCCATTTCTGTGAAGAATGAAACATAGCCAAAGTGTAGATTGGATAGTCATTTCATGAATGAACACATGGCTCACAAACCCTTGCTCCTCCCTTACTTCCCTCTACCATAATTACCCAAGAACAAGAACAAAACACTTTGCTCCCTTACCTATAGATAGATAGATAGATAGATAGATAGATAGATAGATAGATAGATAGATTTCCCATTAAAAGGAAATAGTTAAAAATTAAGACATAGGCAACTTTTTTAAACTTGAAACCAAATTAAGAAAAGTGGAAAGATTTATGGACTAAAATTCATTTTCCCACAAAAATAACAATAATCTTAAGTATAATTTTGGCTAATACAATGAAAAATAGTAGTCACTGATGGTGAGCTATCTGACTGTGAATCTTGAAATTCCCATAATGATCCTGCTGGTAGGATGAGATGTTCTTATTTGGGGACACTATTGCTCCCCCTAAGAAGATGCGTAGATAAGGAGACTGAGAGGGGTGAAAGATTTGGTGTCACACCACCAATAAATAACAGACCAGGGACTCAAACCTAGGTTTGCAGATAAGAAGTTCTCTGCCCCTGAATTTCCACAGGCTCCAGACCTCTTCTGCCACTAAGGCTCCTTGCAGTGTTATTACCTGCCTGGGTAAATAGGAGGCTCTTGGTGTTCATGTCAACAAACATTTACTTAACACCTTCTGTGTTCCAGTGCTCTATGTTAAGTGCCAGAAGCTAAAATGATGACTAACACATAACCTCAATTTACAAGACACTATGTAATGGGCTGTAAAGGGAAATGAGCAATTTTAGAGGGGAGAAAGTGTGAATCAATGCACTATTAATAATCAATGAGAAATGTGGTCAGTAATTAGCAGAGGGCAGCCCTGTGTGGCCCTGACTCACTGGTTGTGTATTTGAGCAAGATGTTTCTTCTTATTTGTGAGATGGGCTTAATAAAACTGACCTTATAGAATTGTTTGCTGTGAGTATGAGAAATAATTGGAAAGTAAGTGCAGTAATAAAAGGTACATTTGAAAGCCCTAGCCAGTGCCTGGCACAGGGTTGATGCTGAAGGATGTGGTAATTGTCCTGGGAATGGTGGCTGCAGTGTATGTTGGGGTCTGCCTCCTTTTGAAAGCAGCTCCATTTGCCCCAGGGAAACTAGCTTTATGTTCCTCCTTCCTAGTTCTTGGAAGGTCCTCTGCAATTTGACTTTGGTGGGATCAGAATCCAAGTGTTCCCTGATGACTCTCTGTACCATCAGTGTGTGTCCTGTGGGTGAACTGTGACACGTAAGAGCCTCAGGTACTTCCAGAGCCAGGTTCTGGCTGTGACCTGAAGGCAGGTAGTGAGACAGCTGTGCTGCTAAGCTGCGGGTGCCTGTTCCATATTCTCCTCATTTCTCACCCAGCCCCAAAGCGAGGTCATCAGAGCTTCCTGCTGCAGGGAACAAGACTGTGTGTGTTCTGTGGACATGAGCCTGAGTTCTGTCAGGCAAACAACCCTTGCCCAATAGGCATAGCCTTGGAATAGGAACTGGCTACAGACACATGCTGGGCTGCAGTTTCTATATGGAGCAGTGTGCCAGTGGCCACACAGCTTTGTGTTTTGACCACACACACACACACACACAGCTGGTAAAGGGAGAGTTGTTATGTACAATAACTCAAGTGGTAATCCTACTACCCTGAACAGGATCCGTTCTGCAGAGGTCGAGACTAAGAGGCACCGTGTGAGAAAAAGGAGACAATGGAAGAAAGGAGGAAAACTCTGGGAGCTGCAGGCTAAAATCTACAGTAAATTTAGGTTCTGCTGAGGATGAGGAACCTAAAGCAAAGAATAAGAGTGTTAAGAGGAGAACTGTAAAGAAAGCTGAAAGAATTCTGAAGGATAGACAAATCTGTTGAGAATTTTAATTAATTCTTATTAAAATGATTATTTGGTGTGCAAAATAACCTTCAACATCAGGGCATTTAAAATATTCAGAGAGATCAAGGACAGAAGAGATTTCACACTCCAAGAGTAAGGTAGGCAGAATGATAGCCCCACTCCCTTCAAAGTGTTCCTGTCCCACTACCCAGATTAAGGGACTGTGTCACGTTCCAGGGAACAGGAACTTTGCAGATATGATTAACGTTTGTGAGCTTTGTGTGGGGAGAGCATCCCAGAGAATCTAGGTGGGTATCATGGCTCTTTAAAAGTGGAAGAGGAGAGTGAGAAGGGAATCAGGAAGAGGAGAGGACAGGAGAAGGAGCAGGAGCAGGAGAGGCTCAAAGGTGAAGGGGGCTTGACCTTCCCTAGGCTGCTCTGGAGAGGGAGGAGGCAGACACACGCACGCAATGTGGCAGCCTCTAGAACCTGGGACCAGCCTCAGTGGGCAGCAAGCAGAGTTCCAGTCTCACACTTGCAAGGAACTGAATGCTACCAACAAGGAGATTGAGTACAGGGATGGGCTGTTTCCTGGGGATTCCCCAAAGGAGCACAGCCTTCAGCAGCCCAGAATTTCAGTGCTGTCACATCTGTGTGGACTTCTGAGCTGCAGAGTTGAAAGAGAAGAAATGTGTGTGACTTAAGCTGACTTGTGGGTGGGTATCAGGGCTGAGCAATTTGTTACAGCAATTTGTTACAGCAGCAACAGAAAACTAACACAGACAAACTTGGAAAAGCACCAGAGAAAAATCTGTAAGTGAAAATTTGTAATCACTGACACCTAAAACTCATTAAGCACATTGAAAAGTGGATTATATTTGCCTAGAGAAAAAAATTCATAAATTCAAAGAAAGGCTGAGGACTTACCCAGAATGCAGCCTAGAAAGATGGAATGAGAGAAACCATGATGAGCAAAGAATTTAGCAGCAATTATTATTAAAAAAAAAAAAAAAACAAAACAGGGTGAAAACGAGGTGATACAGTGGCACTGTGAGAATGACAAGATAAAGGAGGGCTTTATAAGGGAAGTTAGATGTTCTACCATCTTTTTATTAGTAAAGAGCAAGCAAGAGATACTGACTTTAGACTTAAGAAAAATATAAGGCCAAATTTACAAACTAAAATTTTAAAGATAAGTGCTTGTTAAAATACAAATATTAAACATACGAGTGAAATGAGTGAAAGAAATTCATCAGGATGTAGGAAAGGAAAAAAAACCAGGAAGCATGATACATAGAAGTACCAAGTCAAGATAGTAGAAGCCCAAACATATCAATAATTCTAATAAATGGCAATATATAAATAAAGTCTGTCAGTAAGACACAGAGACTGCAATTGAATTTTTAAAAATTGGTACATGCTATTTCAAAAAAAGTAAGATGCTTAGGTTTATATAGAGTGCTGTTTTATAAGCTGAGAGTTCCTAGAGCAGGCTGTGTCTCTTTGCAAAAGAGAATGAATTTCAACTCCAGAGGGAGATAGCCTTTAGAAAGGGCCTCTGTGTGGGCCAGGCACTTGCCCAGCCTGTGGCCTCCCTCCTGGGCTTCTCTGTGTGAAATGGCCCTTGGGCCAGGTGTCATCTAAAAGGCAAGGCTGGGGCCATGCCTGGGACCCAGTGCACATAGGGGAAATGAGGACTGTGATCCCTGCCAGAATCTTTTCCTCAACCTCTTATACCAAGGAGATTGTTAACAAAGCAGAGTTTCAGAAGATCTTCCTCTCAACAACCTATATTTAGAAATACCAACCTTGACTTCTGCTTCTGACAAGTATAGTACAGTTGATATCTTACTGAAAACTATGCTGGTTAAACATTTTTAAAAATTTCTTGAATGGGGCTGGGGATTTAGCTCAGCAGCAAAAGTGCTTGCCTAGCAAGTGCAAGGTCGTGAGTTTGGTTCCCGGTACCAGAGAAAACCAAAAAAAAAAAAAATTTCTTGAATGAAGAAGTCCAGATTTCCTCCTGTGAGAGCAAGGATCCAGAGGAGTAAGACAGCCCATGAGCCTGAAGTGACCCTGAGGATTTGTGTTCCACACTGCTGACCATGTTTCCATCCTGATGGCCCTATAGAGGTAGGGACTGGAAGACCAAACCAAGTATCTACTCAGCATTCAGCAGGTCACAAGGAACCTAGATCATAAAGGTGAAGACTGGTCAATTCGATGACATAAAAATTAAAAATACTTTCTCATAAAGACAGCATAAATTGAGAAGAAATATTGCAACACAGAATACATGCCAGAGTATTAACATCCAGAGACCATTTACTTCACTCCTGTCAGAGGACCATCCTCTGGGATACATGTGGAACTTTTCCTTTTTGTCTGTTCAGTGACCACACCCAGAAGTTGTCCCCACCAATTCTTTGAATCAGCTTTTAGTCCTGGACCAGCACATCAGCTTGGCTGGAATGCAGCGGCTCTAGGATGCTCCTCGGGAGCTGCCACCTCCTGGCCTCTCTGAATCCTAATTTGCATGAGGAGTAGACAAGCACCCCATCTCCCTTCCCCTCCTAAACCCATTTCATGCTGATAAGCCCTTGTCAGAGTCACAGGAAGCCTGTCCTAGGGTTTCTCTTAGCCATCACCCTCTTTAACTTCCATCATGCCTTCCTTCCAGGGACATTTCTCACTCGGGATACCTAATTCCTGCCCTTCCTCTTGCCCCTCACTGTTCCTTGTCAAACCATCTACTTCATTCTCTGGCCTCCCTGACCTTGGGCCTGTCCAGGGTCCTGAGCTCGGTCCCTGGTTGGTCTCCTGCAAGGTCTACACTTGCTGGCTGGGTGATCTCATCTCACATCGTCATGATCATGACTTGCCCTCATGTGTCCTCAGTCTGGACCTCTCATGAATTCAACCGCACGTAAACCAACTGCTTGGCCAACACCCCCTTGAAGGGCTCATGGACATCACAGCCACAGTGTGTCAAGCATCAAGGCCTCCCCAGGCTCCCAGGATCCCCATCCCCTTCTCTCTTACTCTTCAAGCGTCCCCCCATGGCCACTCCTAGTCCTCAGGATGGACGTCTCAGCACTCCTTTCCATCTCTTTCTCTCCCTCTCTCTCTCTCTCTCCCTCTCTCTCTGTCTCTCTCTGTCTCTCTCTTTCTCTGTCTCTCTATCTCTGTCTCTCTCTGTCTCTCTCTCTCTGTTTCATGTCCCCAACCAATCTGTCAGAGACTCCTGTTCACTGTCCTTCCACCCTGTGTCTGAAACTGGCCACCACTGACAGCCCCACCAGGCTCCATAAACTCTGCAGCATCTTCACTTCTTGAGCTGGTCTTGGGGCTCCTGCCTAGGCCTTCTGACTCTATTCCCTCTTCCTCAGTGCTTCCCTGTGGCATCTCAGCTGCATGGTCTCCTCCTTCCAGGTCATGCTCAAGTGTTAACCCATGAGACTTTCATTACCCTGCAGCTCAGCGCTCCTGCTCCCATTCTGGTCTCTCCCTTTGGCACATCAGGCATCCAGCCCTGTGTTTACTCTCCTGCTAGGATGTGTGAGGAGAGGGACCCTGCTTTTCCTACTGCCACCTCTCAGAACCTGGAACAGTGCCTGGTGTGGAGGGGGCAGTCCACTTCCTAAACAATGTAGCTATCACAGAAGAGCTGCACATGATCAGGAAACAGAAAATGAGGCAGTGGCTTCCCTCTGCACGTCCTACAGGAGAAAACACAAATGGTCAGTAAACCTGAAGAATGTCCAGCTTTATCTAATGATCTGCACACCTCAAATTAAAACCATCAGGCTATGCTTTTGTGCCCACCAGGTTGCGAAAAGTTAATAGATCAAGTGGTATAGAGGGAAAAGAGAATGTGCAGCATCTGGAACTCACATTCATTGTAGGAAGAGGGTAAGTTAGAAGTATCCCTTTTAGAACACTGATGTCATAAACTCGTAATTAGATGACCTCTAAGGCTGGTATTCAGGAATGTTCTGGAATCCAAAGGTGCTGGACAAAGAAGAACCATAGCAGGAAGCAATACTTGTGATAACAAAACAAGGAAACAACACAAATACTGTGACATAGAAATGGAGCTCAGTTGTGATATACACACATGATGGAATGTCATAGAGCAGTGACAATCAATGGGCCCCAGAAGCAAGTGTCTCTGTGGACATATCTCTGTTCCACTCACAGATTAACATGATGTACTCCCATTGCTCTTCAGGCATGCAAACCTAAACTATATATTGATCATGTATGTGCTATATATATAGACTACATATATGTATCTTTACAAGTATACAACATGTGCTATAAAGAAAGGACACATAGAGTCTTCAGTGATCCTGGAAATGTTCTAGTCCTTAAAATGATTGTTGAGCATTCTGTTATTTTGAATGACATACATTGGAAATGTTCTTATTTGCACATAAATTTAATATTTTAAAGAAAGAAGATCCCGCCGTAAACAATTAGACAGAGCTGTCTAGCAGAAAGAGAAAAGTGTCCTGATACAGACCTGCTAACGGAAGCAAGGAAGGACCCAGCCTCCCTGGCTATGGCAAATCTGGAAAACCATGGGTCCCAGGGCTGGTGTCCAAAGGGCCACCTACACAGGCAAGTGGGAAGAAACCGAAGCAGAACAGAACGGATCAAACAGTGACTCAACACCCAGTGACCCACAAGGTCATGCATGGGGTTCATGTGTACAGAAAGGATGTGGCTGGGGCCCCGGCCACCTCTCCTCTGGTATCTCCAGCCCAGAGTCCCCTACCTGTCTCTGTGGGGTGCTAAGCTGCCCCATTTACATCCTGAAACAGCACTGCTGGCAAGTTGCAGAGCATGCAGTATTCCTAGCCTTCCCTTTATCATCAAAGCCCCCAAGCCCACAAAGCACACTGCTCCCTTATTCTCCTGGATAAACTGAGTTACCAGGGTTCATCTGATTTTTTAAAATCCCCATTAACATGTAAGGACTAATATATCCCAGTGAACCCCCTCCTCTTCTATGTGGATCATGTTTCAGTTAGTTTTGGCCCTGCACACTCTTTGGTGCCCCTTTAGCTCCTGCCACACCAGACTGTCTCACAGTTCCCACACATCTGCCAGTGATTCAGACAGTCACCCTGACTCTAGAAAGGGCAACAGCCAGCCTGGAGGGAGAGGTGCCATCCTGCAAACTTTATAAAGGTGTTCTCAAGAAAGCTCACCTTCTCAGAACTAAGCACAACTGAGTCTGCTAAGGGATTCACACCTGCAGTGGTATACTGAGGATTCATGGGTGAGACAGCCAAGTTTGCTGGACCTTTTCACTCTGGTGTTTGGTGACAGCTTGGGCTCTCAGACCATAACAGCTGCTATTCAAATACCATTCACTTCACCCTCCTTCTCCAGAGTCTTTGCAGAAGCCAGTGACTGCCCACACAGTTCACTGCCCGCTCTGGGTGCCAGTGCTGACCCAAGCCCACTCATCATGACAGATGGCCATTCTGAGTCAGACAAGAGAAAAGTATCTCAGAAAAGAAAAAGCCAAATAATCAGGTTTCACCTGGAAGGAAGTCCCATGTCCCAGTTCTCAAGCCCAGGTAGAGGTGATGCCTACCTCACGCAATCTCTTGGAGGTGGGCAGCAGATGCAGCCAAGAAAAGCAGACTTGGTCCACTGCCCAGACATCACAACCATCATACTATGGGAGGCTTAGTGCTGGCCAAGACCAACTCTATGCAGGGTATGGCTTCTTCCTTGGGGAGAAGAGACCTCTTTCCCGGCAACAGCTCACCAATAGCCTAAGCATGCATTTCTTGGGTGGAAGTAATAGCCTAAGCATGCATTTCTTGGTCTCTTTATACCAGTCACTGCCTGTGGAATTTTATTGCAAAATTTAAAATTGGATTAAGTTCAAATCATAGGCTTCCTAAGATAATTGTAGAAGACTAGCTATAAATTGAAGATGCGGGGGAAATGAATCTGTTGAGCCTATTGAGTGACCTGATTGTCACTTCTAGGCTGGACTGTGTATCCAGTCTGCCTCTACTGTTGAAAAGAGGGTCCTTGCACGCAGGAGGCTGAACAAAGAGACTGTAATATGTGCCGCCCTCGGCAGAGCACCTGCAGTGTGATGAGTCATTCTTCATTATTTTCAGATAGCTTTTTACAATGTCCTTGAAATACTTGTGGCTGAAATCTTGTGCAGACTGTTAATACAGGTGCTGGAAAATCTCTAATCTGTTCTTATTCATTAGGGGACTTGTTCTTAAGATTATTACTAAATATTTCAGCTTCTCTGGTTCAGAGTTTATTCCTTTTGAAAAATAGAAATATTGGCCTTTCTTTTATCTTTTACTGTACTGGTGGGTTTT